>NC_091475.1:29093372-29270872 GCF_036971445.1 Narcine bancroftii
AAAGGAAGCACAAAAAACATCACAATATTGTCACAGATAATGTTTCTTTTGAAATTGTAATCACTGTTGAAAGAAGTAGGGTTTAATCCTTTTTGGTAACACCAAAGATTATCAGAATGGACACAAGAAATAGCAAGAAGATTACCATTTTATTTCAGGGTAACTATTCATGGAAGTAAATGAATTTTTTGGCAAAGTATACAAAAAGCAAACGATCAAAATTGTGGTTATTTTCTGCAAATGTTGAAAATGAGCAACATCTTTATGACTCTTGAATTTTCTATTGCTAGCAGCTCACTCAGCTTCAAAGGGCTCAAAATTTTCCTGCATCCCAAAAAAATGTTACATTAGTTTGGAAAACAAACTTTATCTGCTATTATTAGATTTCAAAATAAACTAAGGCTGACCTGTGTACATGAAGAATCAAAGAAATGCAACTTTACAATGCCAAACACTTGTCATACTTATTAAAAATAACCTTTACAGTTGATTATTGAGATAATTTCTAACCATTTAAATAAAAAGTTAATGAGATCAACAAAATTCATCTTTTTCATTATTTTTGAAAAACACATTACATAAGATGAGTATTTTGAAAATTACAAATTCATGTATAACCAAAGAGAAATTAATAGATTTTTTTTAAACTGTAAACTGGGCTGGAATGATCGTGCTTCTCAAATGCTGAGTAATATCAGACATAAATGTATACATAATAAAATGTTCAATAATCAGTTTTTCAATTTACAATATACACAACAAATTGAAAAAACTGATCTAACCACATATTGTATGAAACATAGCTCAATGGAGTGAGACAGAAGTCCACACTGGATAAAAAGGCATTAATGTCAGGCCAGAAATGGGAAAGTCTGTCATTTCACCCAGAGAGAGTAATATGGCAGAGATGAACAGAAAATATTAGGTGATTAGTTATTCATTATGTTTATTTTCACAACCACTGTAGCTAAAGTTGGCACCAATTTTAATAACTTTTTGAAAAATCCCATTTATAGCTATTTAAGTGAAATCAGCACCAAAAACAAGTTATCAATACAGCAACTAACATATCTGGTTTTAACAATTTCATTTAGCTTGCTGCAGTCTATTTATACAGTAATTTCAAAATAACAATAATTCTGTTGAAGGTGCTTTAAAAATTTCAATGCATCTTCATAAATTGCTTGAATCCTGCATATTTATTTTAGTCAGCATTTTGTCAGCACTACCTTTAATTCAAGATCTAGTTGTGATCAACACTGAACTGGGTAATTTACAGAAAACAAAATGTTCTTGCTTGTAATGCATATACAAAATACAGTGGATCACTTCAAGTGATTTTAATTACAGAATTTTAATCATCATGTATAATCAATAACTTAAAATTATAAAAAGGCATGGAGTCATAAATGATTAATACCAAGTTGTCTATTTATTATTGTGCAATTACTATTTTGAAACTAATCACCAACTTTTAAATGTTTTCTTTCCCCTGCAAGATATTCAGTTCTTTTGTCATACTTGATCTCTTTGGTGTTGCTAATATTCATCAAACTGAACCAAGCCGATAAACCCTTTAAGTTAATTGCTCTATTCAATGACAATAAAAATCTTTAATAGCAAACAAAATATACCATTTATTTATAAGCAGCAACTTTATACATTTATAATTATAGTCCTCCTACAATGTTAGAAATGTTCCCAGCATCTTGCACACATTATGCACAAACTTGGGATCTCATTAGTTTGCAGAATTACAAGAAAATAGGATAATAGATTT
Source organism: Narcine bancroftii (assembly GCF_036971445.1). Taxonomy (NCBI): domain Eukaryota; kingdom Metazoa; phylum Chordata; class Chondrichthyes; order Torpediniformes; family Narcinidae; genus Narcine; species Narcine bancroftii. The sequence goes on from NC_091475.1 coordinate 29,095,153, forward strand.
GATAGTTTGACAAAAAGTTCATTTTGAAGCCACACGGCTTATAGTATTGTTAAGGATCATGATCAACCAAGTCAGGATATCCAATCATTACATACAAATGCAGTGTTTAACGACTGTATATTTAGGTAATGACATAGTTCCATTCTTAACACTTCTGAAACAAGATACAAATTTGCTTCTTTCCAATAGTCTAGACGTTGGTTTCTTGCTGGAGTACAACTGTGCAGATAATGCTCTGCGAGTTAGCCTAAACAGTGAGATACTATACCTAACATAACAGAGCAGTCCCCTCCTACTCTCACCAAACATTCGGAAGTGGATGTTGGAAACAGGATCAATTCTGTCAATCTTCACCAAGAGCAGTATAAATCTTCACATCACCCAAGATAAGCAATAGGTTTCATTGTAACATTATTAAATTTCTAACAACTTGTGCTGACAGAAATGAATTTTGAACAAGCTGAGAATGTTCTCACTACAAATGAGGAAACTCGGTCATTCATATTAAAAGAGTTGTAAATGTTGATAGTACAAGATCAAAACAAGGTCCAATCCTTAACTAGTCCTTAATATTTGGCGCCCAATATACAAACAGTATTTTATTAACCATAATAACTGGCCGTTTAATAATTCCTTCTCGGAATGTCTGACAAGTGTGGAAGAATTAAAACAACGCAAAGCTGATAAATTATGACGCATTAAGGCGCAGTTGAATTTTTTTTAAAACTATAATGCTGCTAAATCAAATACAATTTTAGCAACATTGAAACAATATCCATAGTTTTAGAAATATTGAGCTATGTCTGTTAATGTTTCAAAAAATATGCACTAGGACAAATCATACCACAAACGCACAATTTGTTTGCCAATGAAAGTCAGTACATATTGGTAGGAACATGTCGGACAGAGAATTACAACACTTACGTAAGCTTGGATTTTACCTCTACCACCCAAATAAAAACACAAACTGCCGCATTTTCTCCTTGGGAACAACGATTCAAATACGCAGTCAAAAACTGAAGAGGTCGGTCGCTCCAGATTTTTTTTTAATTCATAAACTTAACGTATACAAAATAATCAATGACGATTCAATTTTAAGAAGCGCGTACACTGCAATGTAAATCTGGATTCCACATGAAAGTTTTCCTGGAAGACATGTGGTTGTGTCATTTCAGCAATTCCACCGAAATGTGCACCCGCCTGAAAATCTATTTGAAATAAACATCAGACCATTTCACGATGTTTCACATTTACTGCTTCGTGCTACAGGTTGAGTGAGAATCATTGTATATTTTCGCTTAAAAGCGCATAAACAATCCGGTCACTGTTTTGCGTTTCCTGCACCCCACCCCCCCCCCCACCCTTATAGAGAGACCACACAGGTAGGCCGATCAAGCCTGAAATTGGCCGGAGAGGGGGGTTTTTTCCCCTCTCTCTCTCCGCTGTTTTCCTTCCTCTCCAATCTCTCACTATTTTCCCTCTCTCCTCCCTGTCCCGCCATCTTGGAGAGCAGCAGCCATTTTTAACACGGAGCGAAACTTCAACCGATACACAACACAACCCCCCCCCCCCCCCCCTCCTCCCCAAGCGCAGAGCCCGGAGACTTGGAAGGCAAAACAGAACGGAGGGAGGGGAGGGGGGAGGGGGGGGAGACGAAGACGAAAGAGTGAACCGTTTTAATGTAACCACGCAGAACAAAAGATTCGTCGTTCGCATCACACGTTTCAGTATCTGCAAACGTCTGTTAATATGCACCACTGCTTCTCAAGTTATTCTACACATAATAAACATGACAACATCCAAGGAGAGGGCCCGAGGGAAGCGAGGACTGTTTCGCGAGCCCGATTTTATTATGCAGGGACGGCAATGCAAAAGTTCACTGTTACAGATAACTGCATTTTTAAAAACTGGGTGGGGGGGGGGGGTTCAGCTCTTACCTTTCTTAACAAGGCCTCCGTCCTGGCGCCATCTTCATGAACCTTCAGAAATCCAAACAGTCGGCTGTGCGATAGCGACAGACAGATGACATACGTTAACATCGGTTTTAATTTATGCACAAACACCAAAACTTAAATCAAAAACACGACATAAAACTTGCAGAATTTTCTAACCTATCGAGAGTTGCAATAGAGTCTCTCTCCTGGGGCGTCAGAGTTGGAAAGTCATCCTCAATTTCACTCGGTTTTCCCGCCGCCATTTTCTTTTCCTCATCACCGAATGATACTCCACAGGATTTCATGGGCTTACACAGAGATATGAAAAAAAATGTTTGTAATTTATTTTTATTATTCTTTATTATTTCCGTGGACTTTTGCCTTTCCACATCCTTCAAAGTCTTGCTCCGCTTTCCCACGCGCTGCTGAAGTCCTTATTGATTCAGAAAAATTAAAACAACATTTAAAGGATATTCGGAAAAAATACAGAAAACTTCAAAGCAGAAAGTTGTAATTGTGTCACATCGAATCCACGCCGTAAGCGCACAGGCAGCAAACCCACTCCCCACCAATGACCGCCAACCCCCAACACCACGTGTCTTTGTGTTGATTTACGTCAGTTCGTGCTGCGAGATCAACTGACACGAGAGCCCGCCTCTTCCGACTCATCTCCGTGGTGATTGGCCACGAGGTTCTTATTTTGGAACTGGCGCCGGTCCGCACTGGCTCCACATTGGGCAGGAAAACTGCCAATCACCAAACTCGCCTCACGTCAACACTGTTAGGGTTTGTCGGCCTATAAAAGGAATGTGGGCTACGCATAATTTTTAGTTTTCGCTTTATGTTTGTGCGGGGGGGGGGGGGGGTTGGACGCGATGTCGGCGTTAGGTGTTGCGCTTCCCTTTGGGAGCCTTGAGCAATCTTTTCGCGGTGGACTACTGATTTAGTGAAGGAGCGGAAAGGGTCGGCTGCCAACAAAAAGCTTCACAGTTTCCAACGGAGACTTGCGTCTCCTGTTCCGAGTTTCAATTGCTGATTTTGAAACCAGGGAAGGGGGCGCCGACCTGTGAAAAGGAGCCCGACCCATGTGCATGGTCTAGTGAAAGTTGGCAGTCTTTCAGAAGTGTTGAATTCGGAGAATTTTAAATTAAGACTGTTCTGGCAAAAGAGTACAAGGTTCCTTTCAATTCAAGCCTGTACAAGCGCCATAATTGTTTAAGGGCCAACTCAATGGGCAGCTGTTAATTTCTAGCTAGTTTCCCCCCTTCTCTTGAGATGGGAAGAGAGAAGCGGGTTGCAACGAAACTCCCCGTCATCGAGCCTCAGGGTTGCTTGCCTCATACGCTTCCCATAACGATCGTTTAATTTTCTCAAGCATGTGAACATGTTGAAGGTTTATTAGTTACCAGAGTTTGTGCGGTGTCTAATGTTGACAACAATTAATAGTTTTGCATTTGTTTAGAGAATGTAAGAATCGAACAGTAGCTCGCTTTAATACTTTAAAGATAAATATAGGCTATTTTTTAAAAAATCATTATTAATGCCAGAATACAAGGTGTTAGTTATCTATTCCATCTGAACTGTTTAATTCTCTTGTTAGTGCATGATTTTCTCCTATAGCCTGGCACTGAGTTGATGAACAGTTTAGCTGTAGTGGAGGTCAGTTTCACCTGATTATCAAAGTTCCTGGTGAAGCTTGGAATTCAAAAAAAAATTCACTATTTTGCTGACATTTTTGTCATTCATAATACTGAAAATGATGCCATGTAGGATCCAACTGTGGTTAAAGGATATATCCAACTGAAAGCCCATTTTTGATATTATTTGTGAGATGTTGTCATCTCTGAACTTCCATGTTTTCTCAGATTTTTTTTCCCAAACTTGCCAAATTAAGCAATTTGATCATGTTTCTTCCTCCATCAGACATACGAGTTTTTAGATCCACTGAAAGCCTCATTCTGTCCTTGCCTTTTCTGACCTGGTCTCTGACTTTGTCTATTCTATAGTCCCTTCTGGTAATTGTTCTTGGGAAGGTCTTTGTGGTAAAGGATAACAGGCCTCTAGACCATGTCTAGATTCTACTTTCTTCCATAGATGGAACAGGAAATGCATGATGGTATGGGAGATCGTGTATTCTTTCCATCACTTCAACTGGGCTCTGCTTGTGGGTGAGCGAAGGAACCCATCCATCAGGCTAAGTAATCCAATTAAGTTAGCCAGGATAAGAATGCTGATATTAGTTTATTGTACCACTAAATGTTAGTACTGGCACAAAATATGGTAAAAGAGCCCCCAGGATATGGAAAAGAATAAATTTTTCAGGCTCCATGTGTTTCAGAGAAACAAAATCTGCTGATGCTGGAATTTTGAGTGAACTATGCCAGAAACACTCAACCTTTCAGGTTTTTTTAATTTAAGATCAACACATAACAAATTTTTAAAACTAACATTTATTAGTTATTGACTAAATATATGCTGATTTATATGAAAAAAGAAAAAAAAACTAAACACCACCTAAACTCCCCAATCCCTTCTACCCCCAACCTGTCAGGTTGTAACTGTTAAATTAACATGTGTTGAAGGTGCTGGTGGTCAACCTGAAAATGCTGTTTATTCCCCACTCTTCCTTATGACACCTTGAGCATCTATTCTGCAGGCTTCCAGCAACATCATGGTTTAAAAAGGGGCAGTGTGCTTGGCATAGCAGTTAGTGCAACACCTTTAAAGCACGAGCAACTGGGATTGTGGTTCAAATTTCTCCACGTCTGCATGAGTTTTCACTGGGGGCTCTGGTTACCTCCCACTATTTGAAATGTACTGAGATGTAAGTTAATTAGGAAGCACAAACCACTGCATATTTGTATGTCTAAATAACAGCCTCTATTATATCTGTTTTCACCATTACTGGCAGTCTCTTCAGGCACCTATCATTGTGGACACACAACATATCCTCACTTCACAGGAAGGCATGACAATGGCTGCACTTTCTGAGAAGACTGACCACCGTTATGTCAACCTTCAAGAGCCATGTAAAGAGCGTCCTGGCTGACTGCATTATAGTGAGGTACGTGGCTCCAGAAAAATGGTATCTCCTCCTCCCACCCCATCAATGTGATCTACTGGGATAATTGTCTGAAGAGGGCGCACATTCCCCTTCTACCCTGCACACAGCATATTTCGGCTGCTCTCATTGGGGAAAAGATACAGGAGGATCAGAGCCAGTAGCATCAGGCTGAGAAACAACTTCTTTCCACAGGAAATGAGAATGCTGAACAACCATAGGAACTGCTCACTAACCATCTGAGACTTTCCTATCATGCAATGCTATTTATTTGTATGTATGAATACTTGTCCTGTGTATGTATTGTTTGTATGTGTGTTATGTCTGGTTATGTATTTGCTTGTTTTGTACCAAGGACTGGGAAAAAAGGTTCTGATTGTCTCTGTATCCCTCTCATATTTTATAAACTTGTATCAGGTCACTTCTTAGGCTCTGCTCCAGAGAAAGCAACACAAATTTGTCTAACCTTTCATTAATAGCTCATGACCTCTAAGCCAGGCAACATCCTCGTAAATCTCTACTGTCCGCATTCAAAACTTCCACATCCTTCATGCAATATGACAGCTGGAACTGCCATATTGTGGCCTAACCAAAGATGTGAATAGCTGCAGTGTGATTTCCTTACTTGCAAACTCAATGTCCCACCCAATGAAAGAAAGCATACAATCACCCTCTCTACTTGCATCTCCACTTTCAAGAACTTATGCAGCTGATCATGGACCTCCAGCCAGAATAACACCTTTACACCACAATCTTCTGTTTTCTATGGGCCTGCCAATTCCAAATCCAAATTATCAATTCACTTGATCCCATGCAACAGTAGCATCTGGATTAGCCTACCACAAGTGACCTTGTCAAATACCTTGCTAATGTCCATGTAGATGACATCCACTGAACTATCCTCATCAACTATATAGACACCCATACCGAGAGCAGTTCAGTTTATACAAATGTTTATTACAAATTCAAAAGCTGATTTCAAACTACAATATGCAAGCCCTTCCCAATTATACTTATCAACGCCTGGACTGGTCCCAACTGCTGAAGTGAGTCAATGACTGCACACTTGTAGTAGGTTGTCGGGGCGCCGGTAGCAGCTTCTCCACCTCCCCCGACCGGGACGTTAGCTGGACTCTAGAGGTTCTTCTTGCTGAGAGACGTTTCCACTTCAGCAGTGTAGCCATGGCTTTTATTGCCCAAAAGTTATTTAATCATAGCTTATCTCTTTGAATAATTGATTTAATTATCTTCAAGGACTCCTGACAGTCTGCGACCAACAAAAGACAACTGCATCTCTGGGCCTCATGGTGGAATTTAGATGTGTCTACTAATTCATATGCATCCTGGGCCTCATGGTGTAAATTAGATTATGTCTTCTGATGCAACTGCATCCCTTCTGCATAAGCTGGTCTAAATCCTCCATTACACCTCGTCAACTGTTTTTGTGACCACCAAAAATAATTCAATTTGGTAAGATATGTACATCTTTGATAATTGCTTAAAAATAGGAAAACATTGAGAAGATGATGTGATTTCTCAGCTGAAAGACCTTCCCACAATTCTTTACCACAACTACACTGTGACCCCTTAATGCTTGTGTGACAGATTGTTATATTTTATATTGTATATAGATATTTTTTTAATTGTATTGATTGTGTGGGGTTTTTAGTTAGGTCACACACAAGATGCAAACACTTCAAAACAGATCTCATTTAAAATGCTGGAGCTCTGTTCAAGCCAGAGTCCAGGCTCTGGGTGCCTTTGCAAAAACTTTGAAAAATGCCTATAAGGATGTCACAAGTAGGTGTTAATTGGACATGGTGTAGAGTAATGGATAACTGTTTAGGAAAGCAACAGATGATCGAGCTCAGAAGATTGGGTCTGGTGCCGCCGTCTGAGTGGAGTTTGCTGTTTTAAGAGGGTCATGTGGTTTTCTCTGAGCGAGAGAAAGAAAATTCATTTCTACAGTTCAGCAGCAGCATCAACATGACAAGCTGGCAAGCTTGTGGAAAAACCCCATTTTGAAGATGGGTTGTGAATTCTTATTTCAGCTTGTTCAAAGCCATTGTGGTCCATACAAGAGGAGATGGCTGGCTGTATGGCACTTGAAATAAGGGAAACAGAAAAGGAACTCTGATGATCTGAAAGAAAGAGGTAATCATCAGGAAAACCCTGATGGGGCAAGTTTCTTTGGCAAGACACTGAAATGGCTAATCAGAAGGAATCAGTTGTGGGTGTTCAACAAGCAACAAATCTCTCTGAAAACTGACAAGAACATTTCTGAATGGTAACCATTTACCTTTCAAGCACAAAAGCCTGGTGAAGATTCATAAATGTTCAATTCTGTGCACAATATAAGAATTGCTTGATGCCGGTGAACTTGGGGAAGTGAGATTGAACTGTGAATCAAAGAACTTTTCTGAACTTACACACACATTACATACATGTGCGCTTAGAATTAGGGAGTTAATAGTAATAAGTTAAAGTTTGATCCTGTTTTCATGTTTAAAGATAATTAAAAGCAACTTTTGTTTAAGTAACCATTTGTCTTGGTGAATTTCTATTGCTACTGGGTTTTGGGGTCCTCTGGGCCCATAACATTTGAGCCATTCAAATTCCTCTGAGAAATGGTCAAGCATTTGCTAACTGGAAATAAGAACACAGGAAATACAAGATGGAGCTGGCCATTAAACCCCCCCTCCCCCCTACTGCCTTTCAATAAGATCATGGCTGATGTATTACCTCACTGTAACTTTCCTGTTACTCACCCCATATAATGTGGATAGCCAAATTCCTTTCCAGAACCCCCTCCATGTTCACTTCCGAAATAGCTAATCCTTTATTTTGAGATACCATAGCCAAGGGAAACAACATATTCCTAAAATACAGAGCTCAAAGATTTAGATAAATAATTGCAGAACTTGGTTCATATAACTGGAGGTGTGACTGCCAATAGTTGAGTGATTATGCATTCTCAGAAATTGTAAGATTATTGAGATCTCAGAAAAATTATTGGAGGGATTAAAGGTGATGACAAAGATATTTTTGGAAAGATATTTGAATTGAGGCATCATCAAGCAAAGAACAAGCAATGCAAGTCAGAGGCATAGATGAATGAAGTTCAGTAAAGTTCATGGATATGTAGCTAGCAGCACTATGTGGACTTGGGAGGAGCTTTTAGTGGTCCTGCAATGGGGTCTTGCTGCCCAGCTGTCCTGCTCAATGGCCCCATACAGATTTAAACTGGCTATAAAATAGGTTCGGCAGCAATTTTGTTTTAACGATCAGGTCCCTTTTCAAGATGGTGGCATCTTTGCTTATGAGGGTTGCAATCACTCTGAGAAGTGGCAGAGCAGGGTACCAGGATGAAAGAACAGCATTACTCTCACCCCCCACCCACCCCACTGAGAAGAAACTTTGAAGCAGATCCTATATTAGGTAGGATACCATTGCAGTGGACCAGCATAGGATATCATAAGTGCCCCATGGTTAGTAAGGGATTACTTAAGGTGGTATGTGAGTGGGGAAGAAAGGTTGAGTACCATCACTCTAAAGGGAGTCTCTTTTACTTCTTGTCTTGATTATGGTGCAGGACTAATGGGACTTTGAGTGGATTTCCAGAGGAAAAAAGTAAAACCTACTTTGGGGTACAATGACAAAGGAATCTTGAATTCGAGTGTTTCAGACTAGCCTAATTTTATGTTGAATAATTCTCCCATCTATTCTGACCTATCAGAACTTGGACGGAAGAGGTACCACGATTATAGAGCAAATTAAAATAACTATTGCACAAATGATTGTAATGATATATTTCATCAGAATGTGGAGATCTCAATGATGCAACACTAACTAGAATAGGCTCATCGGTGATCCCACACAATCAACACATTAGCTGGACTTCCCAAACAGTGTATGGACAAGACAAACGTGGCCATTTTTAAATAGCGATGATGATCTCAACCAATTTTCGGGTGTAATCGCAGTCACAAAAAGTCAAATAACTGGCCATAATATGAAAGTCTGATCTCTTCCATTTACGCGGCCATATAGATAAGTGATTTCTTGGATGTCCACATAAGAATTGGAACGAGAATTCGTTCCATTTACAATGTGGCGTTTAATTATAAACAATTATGATATGTGGAAGTTTTGAGGTAACGCCTTGCTGCCACCTCGTTCCGACAACAGGCACCCAACCCTTACATGGCGCCGCCTCAGACCATCAGTCATTCACTATGTATTTCCGGGGTAGAGTTGTATCAATTGACAGGCGTATTGGCAACAGTATGGAGGAAGGTCGCAATGGTAATGGTTTATTTGTCTGGATTTATGTGGGAAATATGTTTCGATTGAATGCGGAAAAGTTGCAGCAGCACGATAGCATACTACCACACCCGATGATTGAAGGAGCGTGTCTATTTTCAGTTTGTTTAATACTATGACGTACCTTTCTGCTACCATATTAAGGCTTTCGAGCCCGTCTATCCCCACATAATATTTCTTTATGCATGTGTGTTAGAGTTGTACTTCTTTGTTTTCGATTTTTTAAAATTGACGTAGTGAGAAACAAAAGGCGTGTAGAATTAAAGTGGGATCGGTAAGAAAGTTTGCGAAAACACGATGTACATCACGTTTAAACCAAAATTGGCGATTGTTTTGTCAATATATTTGTAACAATTTGCCTTTGTACGGTATTCTTGGTGCTGTAAAATTTCACACAAGAAATTAGATAAAAACTGAAGGGTAACGTTTGATTTAGTAACTTTGATTAAACAAGTGGCCTATTAAAGCCATTTCTGAGAGCACTTTAAAAGGACATTCTATTATATTTCAAAGAAAATTGGAGATGAATAAGATTTTGTAAAGAAGAAAGTTGAGATGGTGTGCTTATGTGGCTTGACATTGAGGACAATGATTAGAGTTTATATTGGTTCAATTGGAGAACAAGATTAAGAATATGGGGGATCTTGGGCTCCAATTTGTTGAGTATGATTGTTCAAAGGTTGGTCAAAAGAGCATTAAAATGCTCAAGCTTAATAATTAATTCATGACTTCAAGGTGGAAGAAGAAAGATGTGTTTGAGAGGCAAGAGGTTGAAATATTTTACAAAGCCACACATTCAATTTCAATATTATGCCTGCAAATCTGTCAAACCTGTGCGACAGCAACATTTTGCAATGTTTAAAGCCCCAACTTGACGACACAATTTTTCAATTAACCAATTCAAGCAGATACTAATTGTCTCAAAATATTAATTAACAGCTTAATTTATTAGCATGACTTCAGAAAAATTTAAAACATATTAAATTAGGTTTAATTATATTCACCTGACTGATAAATTGGTTAAATTTCTAATTTGAAAAACACCTCCAATTGTACACCACTCCTTCTGTACCATATCAAAGCAATGCCCCACCTTAGGGCCTAATGAAATATTACCATTGAGCTCGGCTCAAACTTGAAATAACAATTTGCTCTAAATATTTTTAAAACACTCAGAAAACTGCCTGATCTTTGTAATTCTGAGTACCTAACTTTTATTTTTTTTTTAAAGCCATCAGTCTGTCATTTTGTAGTGTTAAAAAGTACAATTTATTACTTACTTCTCTTTATGCACTCTCGTATTGCAAACTAACACACCACTATTATTTCCGTATTATAGAGGAAAATGTTTTATTATTCTCATTAATAATTAAATGCAGTTAAGTTTTGGGCCATAAACTAACATTTTGAATATTCTCTACATGTCCAGCACTAACTTTTTTTTAACAGATGAAATTAATTTTGTGATATGTGCATTAGAGTTGCTAACTGCTTCTCCCGAACAGCAATTATTTATCTATTAGCCCTGAATGCTGTCTTTTTGTATGAGGGAATTTTGCAGTTAAGCTCAATACTCTTTTTACTTATCCTCTTTTTTAAAAAATATTTCACATTTTTTGTGGCATATTGTCAGAATTTCACAGTTGTGGGGATTATGAGCCAGCCTACAACTCCCTGGAATACACATCAACCAGTGCAGTAGAAGCAGGTAGCATCCCATTTCCCAATCAAGTACTGTATACTGAGACCAGATGTATTCTTCCTTTGGCTTTGCTCAATTGATACAGATCTAGAGAGAGTTATGACTGATTGTGTCCATGTTAACAGAAGAGGAGATATTCACTCTAATCTTGCAGAGCATATTTGCAGGTTATAATATTTTAAGTGTACAGTTGAGTACATTTTCAATATGATGAAGGTTTCTGCCTTCAGCACCAATTTTAACCATTGAATATTGGATAAACAATGGGAAGCTAGAGGAAGTTGGGACGTCAGGTGGTCTCCATGGAGAGAAATGGACAATGTTTTGGGCCAGGACCCTTTTTCAAGAGTAGGAAGATAAGAGGAGAAATTATGTCCAAAAGGGAGTAAGGGAAAAGAATGGGGCAGAGATTCTCACCTTTACCCTTCCCTCCTTTTTATGCAGACCCAATACCTATTCAAGGTGGAACCAAGTTATCAACTGCTCATGACTTTTAACTTTGAACTAACCTTTAACTTTTTTTTCCTCAAACCAACTTGTAAGACATTTTCTGCTGTGTAGCAGAAAAATTAAATAGTTTTGTTCTTTTCTCTCTTTAGATGAAAATAGTGATGATGGATCCTATGAGGTAATAGATCTGAGGGAGTATTCAGGACAGTACGAATGGTGGGGTCGTGTTTTCAGGCAGAATTCAGGTCCAGTTGCTGAGAAATATTCTGTAGCTACTCACTTAATGATGGGCGGTGTAACAGGCTGGTGAGTATTCTGCAATGAAAGTGTCAACTTTAATATGTTTTTCTTCTTCTTCTGCATGTGTGCAGATTTGGAGAAAGAAAAGCTTTGGAATGTGTAAATGCTTCAACCAAAAACAGTTCTCGAGCATTGCTTTATACAGTTAATTTTAAAACAGTATAGCAGAAGAATCTAATCAAGGCTCTGAAACCTGAAATGTTAACTGTTTCCCTTTGTACAGATGCTGCCTGGCCTGCTGAGATGTTTCAGTTATTTCTGTTTTTGTTTCATGAGTTTAAATGAGTTTTTTTATTGTCTCTATCTTGCACAGTCAGTTTGTTTGCATTCATTATTTGTTTTCAGCTCTTTATTTGTTTAAATATGTACATTGTGTACAGTTTTTTGTACTACCAATAAGTGGTAATTCTGCTTCGCCCGCAGGAAAAAGAATTTCAGGGTTGTATGTGATCTCACGTATGTTCTCTTGACAATAAATCTGATATCTGAAAAAAATATCCAGAGCAGCTGAGTAAATCAGTGATCTTTTATTTCATTTTTTCTTGTTTCAGTTTGACATTGCATGATTGGTGGATAGTTCTATGAAAGTGGTGAGGAACACATTTGGCATACTTGCTTTCAAATTTTGCAATCTTATGATTCAGCTGTACAATGTATTGGTGAGACCTCACTTCACATACTGCGCACAGTTCTGGTCACCCAGCTATAGGAAGGACATCAATAAATTGGAAGGGATGCAGAGGAAATTCACTAGGATGTTGCTGGGATGAGAGTCTTTGAGCTATAGGAAGAGGTTGGATAGGCTAGGTCTTCATTTCCTAAAATGTAGGAGGCTTATTTTTGTTAGGGGTTTATAAAATCATGATGGGCATGGATAAAGTGAAGGTTCACAGTCTTTTTTTTTCTCCCGGGGTAGATGATTCCAGATCGAAAAGGCATAAATTTAAGGTGAGAGGGGAGAAATTTTAAGAGGCACCTGAGACAACTTTTACACTCCAAAGGTGGTCCATATCTGGAAGAGAGAAACTACTAAACTCACAACATTCAAGACATTTGGAAAAATTTATGGATAGAGCTTGGAAGAAATATGCACCAAATGCAGTCAAATGGGAATAGCCCAGAATGCCAATTTGGTCATCATGATGTTGGGCTGAAGGGCCTTTCCTTGCTGTATGACTGTAAAGAAGTGGTTCTCAACCTTTTTCTTTCTACTCACATCTTTGGCTTGGCTTCGCGGACGAAGATTTATGGAGGGGAAAGAAAAAAGGTTGAGGAACACTACTCTAGACCCAACTGTTACTGAAATATTTTGCTTGAGAAAAATTGTCTCTTGACTTTTGTATTTTTTTTTGTTTTTTTGTTTCAAATGCATGGTCTTAGCCATGCACTTTTACATAGAAAACTCTTCCATAAGGTTCATCTGTTGTTCTCTTACAATTAGAAGCAGTTATGTTATATTTTTAAAAATCCAGTTACTGGTTCTTAAGGAATAGTTTAAGGAACAGTCTGCTGTCTTAACTGCCAGAATAAATATTGCATGTTTCTATTAGTTATTAATGGAATGCATTCATGCATATTGTTATTTTGACTTGCAACTAATTAGCATCCTTGGTTAAATTACACATTTCATAAGTTATCTTCCTTTAAGCCCAATGTTTAGAATTACATATATCAAAAATATCAAAAGTTTTATCTAATCTAATAGAGATGTTTACTTTGGCATGAACAAAATCTCTCATCATTTCCATGAACTTTAGATCTATTTTTATGTTTATCCTAGAAGAATGAAAGGTGTTATTGTAAGGGAATTCATATTTTTCCTGTTCATCGCATTGGCTGTACTTTCCTGTTCTTCCAGATCTGATACGAGATAAAGTCACAACACAAAGCACCAGAAATATATCTCAACGTCCAAAGAATATTTCTACTGTGATATTTCTGAATTGATGAGGGTGACCACTAATTTAAAATCTACACAGATTTCATACAACTAAGAGGATCTTATTCAGTCAATTAATCTGATTGCTTTGAAGTCCCATAAAGGGAACTAACAAGTTCTTTATTTACAATTCTATATTTCTATCAACTTGAGATAAAACTTTAAGGGGTACACTTTTGCTGAACTATTTGTAATTGATGGTGCAAAATTCAGAATGCTGACATGTAATTCTAATATCAGTACAAAATTTGGCCTAAATTGGGATCATCTTGGGAAAGGAAAATATGAATGAAAAAGAGCAGAGCTAATATTTAAGGCTAGGCTTTGTTAACAAATAATTTGTTTTGATTGCTTGTTTGCAATTTGACATGGGAAGGATAGTTCAAACATAGGAAGAAATTAAACTTGCAAAGATTGTCAGGTGGTGTTACTTCTTCATATCCAAGAACAAAATGCTGAACATTAGAAATAAACACAAGTGCAGGCAACACTCAGCAGGGCAGCAGTATCTGGTCATGGAAAAACAGTACTTAAGGTCATTTCACTGACCTTCTAATAGTACCAAACCAAATAATGTTTCTTATTGAAATAAAATGAGCCTAATCTAAAATGTACATTTTGTGCTTTTGTTTTTCTTAATATTCAGGTGTGCAGGCTTTGTATTTCAGAAGATTGGAAAGTTAGCAGCTACTGCCATTGGAGGTGGATTCCTTTTGATGCAAGTAAATACTTCATATGAATTAATTTAATTTTTGTGTATGTTGGTGGACAGGTTAGAATTAGAATGTTGTTATTATTATGGAACTGCCTTAAAGTCAGTAATATAGAGGCTGGTAAATAACACAACAACCAAACCAGAGTAGCTTAAAACAAAAGAAACATTTGGGATTCTATTTTAGATTTGTTCAAATTAAGGCAACATTTTATCAGGGGAGATATCCATTTTTCATTTAATGATTTGCTTCACAGGTTGGATGTTCATTTTCTCACAAGCTTTATTGATCCTGAAAATATGTGGTAAGTGAAAGGAAAATGTAATCCAGATATAATGTCAACCAACACAAGTGAGATCATTAAAATGATTCTAATTCTAGTTTGGTTTGCATAACTCTTTGCAGCAGAAGGAGGTGACGTGAATTTAGTTAATGCCAAAGGTAATTCAAACTTTGAAGTTAACCAATCTCCACTGATCCAAACAAATTATGTTAACAAAAGCAGCTTAGAAGTGTACAGGAGTGTTCCATAGTACTGTACTGGAAAGAACTACTTGGAAGCTCTCTTTGTTGTAAGACAAGGTTGATCAGAGATCTCAAAATACCATCATTAATGTTTTACAAACAAAATGTTGGTAATCCCAAGACCAAGCCCATTGTTTTTAAACGGCTATTTTAAATTTCCTATCTTAAAAATCATAAATTTGACATTTAAAATTGGAACTTAGTGAATATTTTGTATGCCTTTGCCAAGAAAGAATGTACTCTGGGGAAAAAAAATCTCAGTTGAAATTAGGGAAGCAAAATAACAAATGAGTAAAATATTATCAAGAAGGGACTATGAGAAAAATATTTGCAATCCTTAAATTTAGTCACTTAACCTGGCATCTGAGGTTGTTGGGGGAATTTGAGGTAATGAATGCAAAAGGGTTTTCCATAATTTTCCAGTGGCAAATGTGACATCTATCAACAAAGTACGATAAGATTGACATCTTTAGGCTGTTGTTCATATAACAATTACAGTACGGAAACAGGCCACGTCGGCCCTCTAGTCCGCATCGATTTTCATGAAACTCCACTAGTTCCACCTACCCATGCCCATGACCCTCTAACCCCCTACCATCGATGTACTCATCTAGCCTCCTCTTAAATGATGATTGACCCTGCCGCAACTACCTCTTCCAGTATATCATTCCACTCAGCCATCACTCTATGGAGGGGAAGATTTTTTTTTATTAAATCGCTTAGATTAGTTTTAGTACATGAAAACCAGCAAGATTTGTTAGAAGAAAATTGTGTTTTACTAACCTGATAGAATTTTGTTATAGTTGAGGTAACATGAGATAAATAAAAGAGAATGCATTTAGATTTTCAGATGTCATTTGATAAAATACAATGCAAAGCTGAGTTAACAAAATAAAAATAAAACAGCCAGTTGCAGCATAGATTACACTTTTAGAACAGAAATAGCAGTGCTAAATGGTTTTATATTACTGGTAGATGATAATATGCTCCAGCAGTTGATGCCAGTGTCATTGGTTTTTGATATAACTTGATTATAGGTGGAAGTAAAATTATGAAATTTGCAGATGACCCCAAATATGGTGTGGTTGACAAACTGCAAGAGGGCATCAGTTTACATAATGGGCATACAAAAGATGTATGATATTTGACACAAGGGAGTCCAAAATATTTCATTTGGATAGAAAGACTAAATGGCTAGATTCTAAAGGTTATACAGGAACAGGTGTTGCATAAATCTTTGAAAGTCTGAGACAATTTGTCCACTTGGAGTCCACTTAAGTTGTGACACACAGTATCCTGTACACACATCTTCTCACTTATCAGGAAGATGCAACATAGATTGCACATCCTGACAAGACTGAGGCAAACAAGGCTACTGGCCACCATCCTGTCAACTTTCTGCAGGAGCTCTATCAAGAGCATTCAGGCAGGCTTCATTACAGTGTGGCGTGGTTGCTGTAGTGCATTGGATAAGAGATCATTCTGCAGGACCATACCTCCCACCACCAACATGATTTACCGGGATCGTTGTCGGAAGAGGGCTCACAAAATTGTTAAAGACCCCTATCACCCTGCACACAGCATCTTCCTATGAAAAACATTGGGAAAGATGCAGAAGGATCAGAGCCAGAACCACCAAGCTGAGAACCAGCATTTTTCTTACAGGCAGTGAGATTGATGAATGACTGATACAATCCCTCCGAACTCTACTATTTATTTAACAATATTTATTTATTTTTATATATGTACTGCATATAACTCGCTTGTAAACATGTGTGCACTGTCTGTACGCCATATATACTCATGTAGTAGTCAAATTTATTGGACCAATTTTTTGGGTCATATATGGGGGGGGCTCAACTTTTACACAGGTCACAGTTTTGAAAATGGTAAATACCTGCATTGGGAGCTCAGGTGGCCAGGACCAGATGGTGAGTTTGTGTTCTGGGGGACAGGAGCTTGGATGGGCGAGACTGGATGGTAAGTTCAAATTCGGGACGAGGGGAGCTTGGAAGAGTGGGCAAGGGTGGCCATGGCCTAGGAAAGAGTCTGTGGTTAGGGTGTCAGGTGCACTGGTGGGTGGGTGGCCATGACATGGATTTGCCATTGGGAATTTCAGATGGGTGGGCAGCCGCAGCAAGGATCTGGGGTCAGAGCATCTCAGTGCGCAGGCAGGCAGCCAGAGCGAGGATCTGTGGTCGGCAGTTGGGAGGACCAATGGGCAGGCAGTTGAGGCAGCGGGAGCCCGGGTGGGTGGGCCAACTTTTGCATGGGTCATACAGTAAACGTGATTTTTGGGTCAAAAAAGGGGGTGGGGTTGATTATTACACAGGATTGATGATTACACAAATATATACAGTATGTGTTTGAATGTTTTTAGACCGAGGACAAAAAAAAATGTTTCGCCTAGTTGTACTTGTAACAATTGAATGATAATAAACTTGAACTTAGTGGTTACATTTAAGAGAGCAGTTGGTAAACTATATAAAATGCAAGGCTTCATAAACAGAACCATACTGGAAAAGCAGGGAAGTTGTGTTGAAATTTTACACAACACTTGAGAGGGTGTGAAAATAAAAATCTAATGGGTGATTTCAGCTACACAAACAAATTTGAGAATCTGGATTGTTCTCATTTTCTCCTTGGGAGAGTGTTATTGGAAGGGAAATGTCAAGAGAATACTTAATAATGATTACAAGGTTCTGGCAAGTGAATAAAAGTAGAAACTGTTCTCATTGATGGGTTGTTCAAGGACCAAAGGATGTAAGGGGGTTGTGAGGATTGAGGTGATTATAATCTGAAACTCACAAAATGTGTTGAAACGGAATCCGAGATTCCAAAAAAGTTAATTGGGTAAACACAAAGGAAAACAATTGCAAGGCTTCAGGAAAGAACAGTAGAATATGACTTACTGAATCTCTCTTCTAGGTGCCAGCCAAAGAATACAGTAAATAGTCCCCTGTAACAATTTTATGATTCTAATCTATTAGAGGTATCTTTGTGATACTGGAGATTTTGTATTGAATGTATCAATTTAAACAGCAAACGACATTGAAAACACCCAGAAATGTTGGAGAAACTCAGCTGGTCTTGCAGCATCCATAGGAGGTAAAGATATATTACCAATGGGCCTTGAGCCCTTCAAGGAATAAACAAAGAATGGAAAGGCTTAAGAATAAAAAGACTGAAAACTGGCCTGGCAGCTTACAGACCTGAGCTCCTGACATGGGTCTCCACCTTGTTCCCGGCGACCTACAGGACCGAGTCTCCAGCATGAACTTTCACTCTGAATCCAGCGACCCACAGGGGCCAGTCTTCAGTCTCTTTATTCTTATGTCTTCCTGTTCTTTGCTTATTCCTTGAAGAAGGGCTCAGGTCTGAAATAGCGGTGATATATCTTTATCTCTTGTTGTCGCTGCGAGACCGGTTGCATTCCCCCAGCATTTCTAAGTGTTTTTACTACAATAACAGCATCTGCGGACTTTTGTGTTTCAAACGACATTGAAAATCCAGGAACAGATAATCTGATGGATGAAGTGAGGTGGTTTCCCATCACTTAATAGGTTGTGGGAACAATAGTCAAAAGGGATTACATCATTACAGTACATAAAATTGCAAGACATTTTGAGAAAGGTACATTTTCATCTTATTTTATTTCAATATTGATTAATTTCCAAAGAATCTTTTTTTTGGAAAGATAACATAACAGACACTAATGCAACTCTCTTAAATCAATATTGCTTGATCCAAATTATCAGTAGAAATTACAAAACAACTCTATAACAAGCAGTCTGATTTTCCACAATAGTAGGGGCATTTTTGGACATAGGTACGCCAATGCTCAGGAACATTTAAAAATAATTAAAGGATTAGCTGAATTTTTATTCATTAATGCATATCTTTTCTTAAGGTTGCAAATCACAGTGGCTACATTAAAATTGATTGGAAAAGAGTTGAAAAAGATGTAAATAAAGCCAAACGACAATTGAGCAAAAAAGCAAACAAAGCCGCTCCTGAAATCAACACCTTAATTGAAGAGGTGAGAAGAATTGGTGTTAATTAGCATTTTCTGATCAAGTAGTAACTTCAGTTGAATTTCAATAGCAACCCCTCCTCCCATCCCACTGCTAAATTTTCTTCCATGTGATTTATTGATTCCACTATGTTCTTGCCTCATCATCAATGTCACAAATGAGATTGGCTAATTTACCAGGGGTTGAATCTGAAACCTTTCTCTTGACAATTCCAACAACATTCCTTAAACTGAAAACAGCAAACTCTTCAAATTCTCCAAATGTCGTGGAGATCATTTAATAATTGTCCTCTCCACATATTGTAAATCCAGTTTGTGTATATTTATCCTCGCTTCATCTCTTTTCCTCTTTCAGACAAAATCTTTTCTTATTGCAGTTGAGTTGAGCTTCTCGTAATCAAGGATGGCAATATTCATGGAGCCTTTTCCCTGTTGTCCACTGTCATTCCCAACTAGATGTGAGAGTATGCCATTCCTTTTTTTAGGCCAATGGACCTTGTTTTATTCTCCACTCCATCTGTTTGATGGCTTACATAAAACATGAGATTAGATCAGCGGAACAGGGTATCATAGAGAGACTGATGTCCGCAAAAAGCAGGAAGGATCAACCTGTTTGTGACTCCCTGATCCACTCTTTATTTCTCATCCATCCTCCCATGGGTACTTCCAACTTTAACTATAGAAAGTGATCTCAACCCTCACCTTTATCCATGACCATAAACAGACTGGAGAGGTAAATTTTACATGCATCTTATCCAAACTAATCTACTCAGTTGGTACACGTAGTGTGGCCTCTTCAACATCAGTGAAACCCAATTGTAGACTGGGTGAGTACGTTGCTGAGCTCCTGTAGTCTCGTGCTCTATTTTTAGGTCCAAGCTTGAACTGGTTGCTAGCCATTTTTATTCTTCTCACTATTCTCAGACATCTCTGTCCTTGGCCTCATCCATTGCCAGCATGAGGACAAATGTAAACTTGAGGAGGAACATTTATTCTACCTAGAGACCGTTTAAACATAATGGTGTGAACATTTACTTTTCTCATCTCTCCTTTACCTGCTGCCGCTCTCACTTTTCTCTCCAATCTCTCCCCCAACCCCTCTGTGATTTCAACCCTAACTTGTCTCTCCACCTTTCCCACCTTCTGTCCATTACCCAATCACCTCTTGACTCCATCCAAGCCCCTCTACCCTTTTCCTAGAGTTTGTGTCCTTGATATTTCCCTTTCTCAATTAAGTCTCAAAAAAGGACCCCAACATGAAATATTGACTGACCATTTCTATCCATGGATGCTGCCTGACCTGCTGAGTCCCTCTAGCTTCTCTTCGCTCTCTCAATTCCAGCATCTGTAGTCTTTAAGATGATTAGTCCACATCTCTCTAAACCATTCTTATCCATATTCTTGTCTAAATTTTTTTTTAAATTACAATTGTATCTATCTCTACTGCTTCTTCTGGCAACTTATTAAACATACCTACCCCTCTCCATGTGGAAAAACTTGCCCCTCAAATCCCTTTTAAATCTTTCCCTTCTCATTTTAAATGTGTTCTCCAGTTTTAGATATCCTATCTGGGAAGAAGACTATGACTGTTGATCTTATCTATGTCCTCATGATTTTATTTACCTTTATAGAAATATTCATGTACCCCAGGATGAAAAGTCCCAGCCTATCCAGCCCCTCTTTAGTAATTCAACCTCTCTAGTCCCCTTCACATCTTTGTGTATCTTTTCCAGCTTGATCCTAACAATCCTATAGTTGGGTAACCATAACTGTGCACAAAATTTGTACCTATATATTTTTTTTTAAATCAGTCCAAACCAATAATATCAATCAGATCCTTCACAAATCTATAAAAATCCATGACACCCTATCTACCAACAGGAAGTCTATAAGGGTGTTTGACTTGGAGATATCTGTATTCTTAATGTTGTTCTTGGTGTCGAAGCTGCAAGAAAGGGATGCATTGCTTCTAGTGCATCCAGTAGTCCATCCAAAGTGCATTCTGATCTCTTCCAAAATCATCACTCTCTTTCCAACCTCCCTATCCCTAAAAACAGACATACATGCATGGATACTTGCTCCTCTCCCCTTAATATGTTTGAGTCATTGTAATTACCGGTAAGTTAATTAACATGCCATCTGGTTACTTATCAATGAAGTTAAGAACATTTGGGATTTCTGAGAATCCAGATCTGAGGAATGTGGAGATTGAAAAGATGTTATTTGAACATTAATGATATAAATTGAAAATTCTCAAAATTTATTCAGATGAAGGGTTTACTGTCAGAATGTTCAAATGTAGTTCATTTTTGTTACATTTAAAAAGCATGGAAAGATCCAATTATTTTAGATGATTGAATTGACTACAATTATTCATAAAATTTTATTTTAATGATACATTGTTTATAATTTTCCTACTTTAAGTGCAATCCAATACTTCAAGAAACTATACCTATTTTGATCTTGCTAATCTTTTCAGCAAGTTGGCCTAGTTTTAAAAGTATATTCTTTGATGTAGCCAAAAGCTGTGGACATGTGTTTCTTTAAACCAAAGCTCTGGATAACTAATGCCAAAGCATAATTTGGCATTCATCTAGTTTTATCAGTATGTGCTTTTTCTGAGTAATGCAAAATTATAATTGAATATAATTTCTTTAAATGCCATAAAATAGTAGTAATATTGCATTGTTAAAAAGAAAATCTCTCAAGTTAAATCTCTTGACTTGATTATTTTCCCCCCACAGTCAGCTGAATTTGTAAAGAAGAATATCGTGTTGACAAGTGGTTTTGTGGGGGGATTTTTATTGGGACTGGCTTCCTAGGAATTTTTGACCTTGAAACAATCAAGACAAAACAAAGTTTGGTTCTGAAAATGTACTGCATCAAACCAACAATATTAGCACACCAGTATCGCAGCCTCCTAAAGACATTAAAGGCACATTGTGTTCAAGCCAAACAATTAAATATTAGAAAGGTCAAAAAAAACCTGCACTTGTAATTTTCGTTAATTGAATTAATTTTTTTCATAATTTGTGTTGTTTTTAATTGTATATTTTTGTCATGTACAATCAGTTTATGCTGTAAACTTCTTTGCAGGCCAAAAATGTTGTACTTTTTCTTGTTTCGACTTTTTATGCAATATTTAAAATGACTAATAATTTGTATATAAAAAGCTTATTACATCTAATTTAGTCTGAGGCTTTATTATATCTCAACATAATGCAAATTCACTTATTTTTATTATTATTAAAAGCTGCATTAAAATTTCACAATTGAAACAAATCATTTAGTACATTTCTTTTTGCTTGTACTCTTCCTGTCTAACCAGCTGTATTCTAAAATGCTCCTTAGCAAAATATAATTAAGGTGTGTGGCTGCTCAAGCTTTTGTTGCTAAATATGAGATGATCAATTTAACTTTGTTGGTTATTACATGTTAGTTGCCATTGTCACAGCTTTCATGAGCAGTAATTTTTGTATTTTTCATCCAGCTGATTTGGATTTATCAGAGTAAATTATTTTTAATCTAGTAGCTGTACTATAGGATAGTACACAATCAATAGACAAGTTGCAAGACAAGTTAGGAAGGAATCAATCACTATGGTATAGATTGGCTAGAGGACTTGATTGTGATTCTCAATCTATTTTTCTTCAAATTGCAAAAGGCACTTGTCCTGAGCATTTAAAATTATATGCTTATGGAACTTCACGTAGACAAAATAATAATTAGATTTCAAGTTATACACTGACCTCATCAAAGATATTATTTATTCACGAATTCTCTAGACCAGTTCTATTGAGAACAAGGTAAAGTCATATTTTTTATATATATATATATATAGCCATTGTAGCAGGTTGAGCGACCGCGCGAGTAAACGGGTTGAAGCGCTGCCACACGCGGTTGGTCCAAGATGGAGCAGGCTCCCCTTTACTACCGAGAAGGAGCCCGCGCCTAGCACTACGTGCGAACTAAGGAGTACTCCACTTCCGCATAGCGGCCCGTCAGCCAGAGAATGACTCCCCAATGCGATAACGCCACTTCCGGAAGCTGGTGGATATATCAATGGAAGTGGGCGGGCCAGCACAGAGACAAGGCGAATTCAAACCAATAAAGTCATTCTTTGATTCACCCTCATGCAGTGTGGGCATCTCTTTACTTGGTAGCACTGCCACAGCATTTGCTACAATGGTGGCCCCGACAGTTCCAAGAGTGCAGCAACTGGCCGAATCGACAGTCATGGCGCCTGTGACCAACACGGTGGGCGTACATCTCCCACCATTCTGGGGAAGCCAGCCCAGAAACTGGCTACAGCTGGCTGAGTCCTAGTTCCCCATTAGGAGAATTGTTTCAGAGGATACCAGGTTCTGGCACTTTGTCAGTGCCATTGGCACTGCCACAGCTGTCCAAGTAAGCACCTTCATAGAAAACCCACTGATGAGCGCAAGTACAGGCAGTTCTGACGTTTCTTTCTCGACACCCTAGAGCTCAGCCGGCACAAGCGTGCCATCAGAATCCTCAACCTGCAGGTCCTGGGCAACAGAAACCCCTCTGAGCTAATGCATGGGATGTTGGCCCTGGCAGTCAAGTGCACGGACTGTTTCCTGTTCAAGGCCCTATTCCTCTCGAAACTACTAGTACGTGTATCCTCGGCAGTTTTGGACACGGATTTCAGCGCCCCACACATCGCAGGCTGTTCCGCACACTCCAGCAGAGGTCCCTCCAGTCTATACAATCAGCACCGCAACCCCATCCAGCCCACTAGAAACACCAGTGGTAAAGAGCGCACGGAGAAGAAGAGAGTACGGTTTCTACCATTGCCAATGGGGCACAGCATTGCACCCCCTCCGTGCTCGTACCCCACTGCCAAAACCAACACAGCAATGGGAAATAGGTAGGCCGGCTGCCAATAGTGGCCTAGGCAGTTGGCACACAGAAAGGCCTACTCTACCTCAGAGACCAAAGGACAAAGAGGGACTTTCTCGTTGACACAGACATGGAGATTAGCCTCATCCTGCCCACGAACTCTGAAGTGAGACCCAACACCAAAGGCTTTCCTCTGCAAGTGGCCAACAAGTCCTCCATTCCCAGCTACGGGACCTGCCTGGTCACCATCCACGTGGCAGATGCTGTTTTCGAGTGGGAGTGCACCATTGCAGCTGTGGGACAGGCATTACTCAGAGCAGATTTCCTCCAGGCTCACAAACTGCTGGTAGACATGACAAGATGCTGGTTAATAAATGCCACAACTTTCCAGTCTTTTCCCCTCACCCTGCGGAGGCACTCTTTCTTGCCAAGCGATGATGCGAGTAAGCAGGTCAAATCGCTGCAACACACGGCCGAGAAGGAGCCTGAACTTAGTGCTACGTGCGGGCTAAGGAGTCCTCCACTTCCGAATAGCGGCCCGCCGGCCAGTGAATGACACTGCAATGTGATGATGTCACTTCCGGAAGCTGGTGGGTACATCACCAGAAGTGGGTGGGCCAGCGCAGAGACGCGGCAAATTCAAATCAATAAAGCTGTGTGGATGTCTCTTTACTCGATAGTGCTGCCGCAGCAGTTGCTACATCATCTTAATTTTTTTATAGCCTTGATCCACAACTCTGCCAATTTTGTTTTATATTCCAAAGTAGAAATCTCAATAAACAATATTAACTTGTATTAAAGAATGTTTGGCAAGTACAGTAAGATATAAAGGCAAAATGCTTGGCTCCTGACATTAATTCTCCAGTGAACTGTGTTGGACTAGTTATTTTTTAGTCTACCTTCCCTAATACTTTTTTTTCCCAATTCTAACAGTTTTCAACCTGTACTCTATTAGAAAGTACCACTTTTTCTGCACGTATTGCCTTACATGTGTGTTTCTTGTATTTTTTTGTTTTTATTTCTTCACACAAAGGTTAGTGAATCTTTATCCCAGAGGAAAATGGTGTTTGAGGTTGATCTTGTTGATAGCCGTTGCAGACTCCTGGATCTATTCTGATATAGTGACCTCCTGATCTTGATGGAAAAGTGAGAGAAGAATTTAGGAACATCAGTAAGTTAAGATCATTCAGATTGCTGATGTAATTTTAATAAATTGTTTTGGAAAAGCACTATATGAGCACAGAAAATTCTCAGTAGTTTAACCCAGATTCTGCTACAGTGAAATTACCAGCCCTTCTCACAGATTCTGCAGCTATGTTAAAAAAAAATCTAAACACAGGGAGCATTAATTCAGCGTGGAGGAAGTAGAATAGGGAATACAGCAGTTTTAAAACACTGTTGTAGACTTCCATTGTGTGGTGGGAGGCAACATCTTTTTCTTGACAATAGACAATTATTAATGGAACTTTTAGAATTTCTCCTTATGAAATTTTGTTAAAAATGCCTCTGAGAGAGCATCATTTGCAGTAGAGATTACATTCTTCCGAAAAGAGCTGGAGTACAAGAATGGTAGATGGGCAGTTATGTTAATCCTGTATCTTCAGTGGATTATTCTCAGGAGCAATTAAGGAAACAAATAAATATTGCTGCAGTATGGAACATTTGGGTGTTCACATAAAATGAGGGAAGCCTTTATTATACAATATTTATCATGGTGTTAAAAGAATTTCATTGCATCCGCAATGCAGTCAGAAGCCATGAACTCTGCAATTCCCATCTTATACTTCTCCCCTATTTGAAGCTGTATTACCTGCTCTTATTTCTTTCAATTCAGCATTTTACACACCCTTTCAAAATATGAGGCTTATTTACATAACGTTGAGTTGCTACATATTCTCTGATACATTGGAATTGTTCACATCCAATTTTTTCCTGCTAGTTCATAAGAATCAATGAGCAAAATCTGCACGATCCACAATATGTGTGCTGTGATATAATGATTAAAGTATTTTACTTTTTAATATTATGCAAGGATCATCTATGGTAAAGCTGACATGAAACAGAAAGCACTGGAATCATACCACATCATACATATGTGCTTTCTTTAAATATTTTATTTATTCATTTTTTAATAAATATACATAGTGAAATCAATTTCACAATATATTAAACTTTTTCTTACAAAAAAAAAGATACCCCTTCCCCTACAAAATATAAAACCACATTGTCAGAGCTTACACTTATACTAGCCATAAAAAATCTATACGGGTGTGATAGTACAGATTCTATCACCAATGTGTATATGTACATATGGTAGTGTAGAATGACTGTGATTGGCTGAGAGTGTAGCCACACCTACTGGCAGGTCTTAAAGGATTGCTCCTAGCCAGACCAGGTCATTCTGGACTGGTCAACCTACTTGTGATATGCTCCAGTCTTTTAGTTAATAAAAGCCTTGGTTTGGATCAACAAGTCTTTAGTTCTTTCGACGCGCATTACAACAGGGTGTTACAGGATATGTTGGAATAGTTATAGGTAAAATATGCCTTTCAAAGAGATAGAGCATGGGGATTTAGTGTAGATTATACTTCACAGAGTAATACTTCACAAAAGTATTTAAAATGCAAGAGCTTTGCTGAAACTAGACATCGAGGCTCCAGTTAGCTTTGCAGAGCAATGAAGAATGCTGATCTGTTGTGTATAGGCAAGTCCAGGCTCAGAGATACTGATAAGATCTTTCAAAGATTGGGTTTGGAGCCCTATAAGAAATCATATGGTTTCTACAAACAGAGAGAGAGGAAAAAACAATCAGGTGATTTCTCTTTTGGAGAGAGAGAAGTCAGTTCTACAGTAGTAGTTGAGGCTGCAAAATGGCAAGCTGGCAGATTTGTTGAAAAACCCCATGTTAAAGACAGGTTGTGAGTTCTGAGTTCAGCCTGTTCAAAACCCTCATAGTCCTTACAAGAGGAAATGGCTATCTAGAGTGTTTCTCCTGAAATGAGGGAAACAAGAGGAATTCTGTAGTGTCCTGGAAGAAGAGGTTATCATTTGGAAAACCCATGATGGGGCAAGTTTCTTCAGCAAGACTCTGAAGTCACTGATTGGAGGAAATAAGCAACAAATATCTCTCTGAAATCAACAGAAACCTTCCTGAGCGGCAACCATTTATCTTTAAGCACCAGAGCCTGGTGAAGATTCATAAATGTTAAATTCGGAGCACAGGAGAAGAATTGCCTGATACCGGTGAACTTGGAGAAATGAAAAGTGAATGATTGGACAGTGAAACAGAGAACTTTTCTGAACATATACACATTACATACACGTGCTTAGAATTAGAAGGGGGTTAAGTTAGGTTAAGTTAATAATAATAAGTTAAAGATTGATCCGTTATTATGTTTAAAGAAAATTAAAAGCAACTTTTGTTTAATTAACCATTGTCTTGGTGAGTTTCTATTGCTGCTGGGTTTTGGAGTCCTCTGGGCTCATAACAGGGGAAATCATATCTGTTCATATTGTAACAACATGTTATTATTTATAATTGGGCCTCTATATAATCCAAATATGGCTGCCATATCTTGGCAAATATATATTTGCTTTTTAGCAAATAAGCAATTTTTAGGTAATTTTCCCTATAGTTTAAAATTGTTCATCTCTGCAGTCCATCGTGCTATGGGTGATGGAGAGTCAGACGTCCAAGTAGTTGCAATACCCTTCTTCGCCACTGCTAGAGCTACTTTGACAAAAGAAATTTGGAATTTAGTTAATTTATTAGTTATTTCAATAAAATTGCCGAAAAAGACAAAGCTCCAGGTTGTCTGTGAAGGCAACCCTTGTTATCCTTGTTAATATTTCTGCAATATCCTGCCAAAAAGACCTCACCTTCACACATGACCACATAGCATGTAAAAATATTCCTGCTTCAATCTCACAGATAAAACATTCTTCTGATTTTTTAGATTTTGACCTACATAGCTTCTGTGGCATAAGATATAATTGATATAGGAAGTTATACTGAACCAATCCATTTCTTGCATTTATAATTGATGTCATACTATCCAAACACCAATCAGACTAATATTTTTCTGATATTATAGCACCTAAATCCAACTTCCATCTCTCCCTCAACCTCTGTGAACCTGGTTTTGCACTTTCACTCTGGAGAGCATAGTACTTTTTTGTTATGAATTTAGGTGTATTCCCCAGCCAGATCATTTGTTCCATTTCACCCATTTCAGGTGGGACCAACGCTGGCCCCCAAATTTCTCTTAGGTACAATCTTGCTGGAGGAAACAGAAGTCCCATTAGCTACTCCATATTTCTGTTTTAGTTGATCAAAAGACATAAGAATTCCCTCTGCATAGCTGTCTTCAATATATATTATTCCTTTGTCATACTGGGAGTTTAATATTCTGTTACCTATATTCATAGGCAAAAACACATTCTTACACAATGGTGCTTTTAATGTTATCCCTGCATCGAGTCCCTCCACGCCCTATCTCAAGGCATAGACTATTCAGCCCTAGCCAGGGCACAACATGACAACCCCAAGATCCTGGCATGCAGGAGGGCGCTTTCTGGACTGTGGCTGGAGGATGTCATCATCACCCCTGGCAACCAGATGCTCCTCTGCGACATCTCCACTGGCAAACCCTGCCCCATTGTGCTGGCAGCATGGAGACAGCAGGTTTTTGATACAGGGCACAACTTGCCACATCCACCCATCAGAACCACGGTAAAAATGATGACCAGCAGGTTTGTCTGGCACAAGATCCATAAACAGGTCAGTCAGTGGGCCAAGACCTGCATGCTCTGCCAGGCATCCAAGGTGCAAACTCACACTAAAGCACCTTCCCAGACTTTTGAGCCAGTGAGGCATAGGTTCAGCCACATCCACGTCAACATCATGGGGCCGCTACTGGTTTCCCGTGGGGCAATATACTCCTCACTATGGTTGACTGCTCCATGAGGTGGCCAGAGGCGGTTCCCATGGCCGACAATACCATGAAGACCTGCGCCAGGGCACTAATCAATACCTGGGTGTCCAGGTTCGGAGTACAGGAACAACTCACCTCCAACAGGGGAAGCGCAGTTTACCTCGGAACTTTGGGCAGTGCTAGCCAAGCTGTTGGGAACCCACCTCCACCATACCACGGCAATATCACCCGCAGGCCAATGGGTTGGTGGAGCTGTTCCACAGACACTTCAAGGCAGCCCTGGTTGCCCGGCTCAAGGGGCCCAACTGGGCAGATAAACTGCCTTGGGTCCTTCTGGGAATACACGCCGTGCCAAAAGAGAACTTTAATGCCTCTGCTGCAGAAATGGTCTTCAGTGCACCCTTGGTAACCCCAGGGAAGTTCTTGGCTGCTGCCAAGGATCCGGAAACCCCACCCCACCCCACGGTGGCACTGAAACAGCTGAGGGAAAGACTGGGTACCCTCGCCCCTCCACTGCCCCTGCCTTATGGCCAGCCCAAATCTTTCATCCCCCCCAAGGACTTGCACACCTGTGAATGTTTTTGTCCAAAGGGGAAAGCACACTGGGGCACCCCTCCAATGGCCATACGAGGGGCTGTACAGAGTCGGCGTGTGAATTGGACATTGCTGGCAAAGAAGAAATCTTTCGCCTGAAACCAGCCCATGTCAACATTAGCCAGCCATTCGAGACTCAGCCCCTGCCACCCAAAGCAGCAACAGACACTAATGAAGTTCAGCTTTTTATTTGTAACTACATGTAATACAATGGATGAAAGATATGTACTTAGTTGCAATGTTTGTGTTACTCTAACATCCTATCAAAGCGCTTGTATTTGATTTCATACATCAACATTGGGATTTCAATATATTCTCCTCAATTCGAAAGATAATATTCACACATTGTACCGTGAGTTATACCATATTTGTCCTTCATTTGTTCAAAAGATAATAATTTATTTCCTGAAAAACAATTTTCTATTCTTTTGATCCCTTTTCTCTCCCATTCTCTAAAGGAAAGGTTATCTATTGTGAAAGGGATTAGTTGATTTTGCATCAATATTAATTTTGGTAGTTGATAATTTGTTTTATTCCTTTCTACGTGAATCTTCTTCCAAATGTTGAGCAGATGGTGCAGTACTGGTGAATACCTATGTTGCACCAGTTTTTCATCCCACTTATATAGTATATGTTCAGGTACCTTCTCCCCTATTTTATCTAGCTCTAATCTGGTCCAATCTGGTTTTTCCCTTGTTTGATAAAAATCTGATAGGTATCTTAATTGTGCTGCTCTATAATAATTCTTAAAGTTTGGTAGCTGTAAGCCCCCTTGTTTGTACAATGTTTGCATACCACCAACTGAAAACCTACTTGAAGGACAAATTGGGAAGCAGACTGAGGTTACCAGAAGAAAGCAATTTTGAATATGTGATTACAGACACAATGATAATTAAAAGATTTATGACAAACATGTACATCAAACTGCAAGAGAAAAAGAACGAGAAAACAAGCTGTAAACCCAAACAAAAATGGGAACAAGATCTAAACATAAAGATAAAGAATGAAACATGGGAAAAGTTATGCTCCGGAACTATAAGAAATACAATAAACACGAGGTTATGCATGATACAATATAATTGGTTACACAGGCTATACACAATGCCCCAAAAGTTAAATAAATAGGACCAACAGTATCAGACAGATGTTTTCGCTGTAAGAAGGAAATGGGAACGACAGTACATGCAATTTGGGCATGTGAGAAAGTGGATCTAAACCAGGATTTAAATAAAATCACAAAAAGCAACATACCAAAAAATCCAGAGATCTTTCTTCTAAGTAAGATAAGAAGTAAAGAACTTGGACTCGATTTGGATGGAGCACAAAAAAGATTTATTATGATAGCCTTAGCTGTAGCAAAAAAATGTGTTATGTCAACCTGGAAATTAGAAGATAGCCTGAGAATACAGCAATGGTACATAGAAATTAATCAATGTATTCCATTGGAAAAAATAACATATAATTTAAGATATAACATCACAGTATTCGAACAAATTTGGGAACCATACATGGAACACAACAGAGAGGGCCTACCGTGGACCTCCACTACCTAAAATAACAGAAGGAGAAGAAGATGAAATGAACTGACCTAGTATGTAAAAGTAGAAGACACAAATTTCTTGTTTATTTTCAGTGTGATTACATTGTTTAATGTATCATATTGTTGAACATTGAGTGGGTGGGGAGGGGGGGTGAAGGAGGAAGGGAAGGGAGGGGGGAAAAGGGGAGAAAATGACACTGTGTATATTCAAGAGGGAAATGTTTGTGTGTATTTTGGTCAGTATGGTTCATCGTGTGAAAAATAAAAAAAATTTTAAAAAGATAATATTGGCGTTCAATTTGATAATAAAAAAAATGAGGCTTTTTAATCCTGCGCAGCTATAACTTTATAAAAGTGGGAAAAAATTGCGAAGCTTGGAAGATGTTCCAGTTCTGTGTTGCGAGCTATCCTTTAAACATAGTAAGAGTACAATTATTGCAGCCCCCCTTACTATGCATTCATTCTTCTTCTTCCTCTTCAGAGGTCCAGGTTCAACTCCACCTGCATATATATCTTCGTTCAGTTCAAACTGTTGATTCGTATCCTCTGTGCTGCCTCCTGACTCGTGTTTTGAGTATGACCAATTCCCCCTCCATCACTGGGCCCGATCCTGATGCTACATCAATAACTTCCTCGCCACTGTGATTCCTCCCTTTCTCCAATTTGGTGTCCAGCCACCCCCCCACCACCACCACCCCCCCCCCCCCCCCTCAGATCCAGCATGACTTTCTCAGGCCGCTCCGTCTTTGTCGTGAGGTGGAAACGTGACCGCCTCCGACTGCAACGCCTTTCCTGTCATGGCGGCGGGCTCGTCTCCTAGCAACGGAAACGCGCTCTCTCTCTCTCTCCGGATACGTCATCGTCACCGAGGCAACCGGGGAGGCAACAACCCTCCGACTTCACACGAGCTCTTCCATTCCATCGCGGTTCCTCCACTCGCAGATAACATGGCTTTACCGCTCTTACCTGGGAACACCTTCAACAGGAACGTGAGTGATAAATACTATGAACCTGCATTGCTTACAAGTTATTTTCTTCTTTAAAACAAGATGATCAAAGTGGGCCCGAGTCGGAAACCTGAGGGGCTCCCATCCTCACAGACCTCAGCCATCATTCGGGGAGTGAAAGCTCATGGGGGCCAATTCATGCATAACATTTTTAATAATCCATCGGCGATTATGTTGCAGGACTCCAAAACTAATAGTTCCCCTCTTATTGCAGCTAGGAAAAGAGAAATTTCATAAATCGCATCATTTCGATTTCTCAAACGATATCCCAGTGATGGTCGGAGAGGAAAAACCAGGGATCGGCGGTGAGCCATTGCTTGGTCAGAAGTTGAAACCCAAGTTCAGTGTCTTCCCAAAGGGACAAGGCAGTGATGCACCATCGTGGGTTGCCTTTGATAAGCAGGTATGCTTTCGACCGTATTCTTTTAATTTGAATCAAAATTAAACTTTCCTTCCTATTAATGTGTGTGTCCGTGTATTTGTGATTTGGAATAAAATTTCATCAAACAAATTGATCTTTAAAAAATGTTCCCAACCCCCTAACCCTCAGACCCTCTCATCTCTCCCGCCCCTCTGACCTCCCCCACCCCCACTTTCCCCCTCTGACTTCCCCCAACCCTTTCCTGCTATCCTCTGACCTACCAAACCCTCCACCTCTTCCTCTGACCACCCCTACCTCTACCCTCTGACCTCCCTAACCCTCCACCTCCTCCACCACACTGATTCCCACTCTGAACACTGCTTAGTCTTTAACATCCACTCTGACCTTCCCAGTAGGGGCCTTGCCTTCATCCCCCTCTGCCCACACCTTAATGAGTTACGCACACATCACATTGCCAAACTCTTCTTCCGTCACCTCCATCTCCGGGCCAACTTCAAAAACCATGACTCTGCACCCAAGACCCCTTCTCCTGCTTTAAGCCTTCTTCCTCCTCTTAGACACCTCATCCTTGCCATTTGCTCGATCTAGATCTTTTTGTCTCCAATTGTCGCCAAGACATCAACCATCTCAACTTCACCACTTCCCTCCCTTACCCTAACCTTACCTCCTCTGAAAGCTCTGCCTGCAGTTTCTCTGCAATAATCCCAACCTCACCATCATTTCTGCAAACAAGGGTGATGCTGTTGTGGTCTGGAGCATTGACCTCTACCTTGCTGAGGCCAGATCTACCCCTTCCACAGGATCCCACCACTGCTCATCAAACCACTGTCTCCAATCTTATCAACTCTGGTTACCTCCCTTCCACAGCTCCAACCTCATTGTCTCCCATTCCTGCACCACCCATTTCTACTTTTTATCCAAGATACACAAACCCAACCATCCAGGTTGGGTCTACATTGTTTCAACCTGCTCTTGTCCCACTGAACTAGTTTAATCTTACCTTGACTCTATCTTTTCTCCTCTGGTCCAGTCCCTCCCTATCTACATCTGTGATACCTCACATGCCCTCCATCTCTTCAGATTTTCTTCAGATTTTTTTTTTTGCCTCATTTTTCCAATGGATGTCCAATCCCTTCATACCTCCATTCACCATACAGAAGATCTTAAAGAACTTTGCTTCTTTCTAGTCAAGAGACCTGACCTGTCACCCTCCACCACTATACTCCACCACCAGACAGAGCTTTTCCTCGCTCTAAACAACTTCTCCTTTGACTAATCTCACTTCCTCCAAGTCAAAGGGGTAATCATGGGTACCCACATGGGTCCCATCTACACCTACCTGTTTGAGGGCTTTGTGGAGCAATTTATGCTGCAAGCCTACATGGGCAAGGCCTCTCAATTCTTCATCCGTTATTATTGTTGACAACACCAGGGCATCCTATTGCACTCACAACAAGCTCATCAACTTCATTCACTTCGTTGCCAACTTCCACCCTGAACTCAAACTCACCTGGTCCATCTCTGATAACACTCTCCCCTTTCTGGATATCTCTGTCTCCATCTCAAGAGATAAGCTTTCCACCAATATATATTACAAACCCATTAACTCCCACAACTACCTCAATTACTCTTCCTCACACCCTGTAAAGATTCTATTCCCTTCTTGCAATTTCTCCACCTCTGCTATATCTGTTCCCAAGATGAAGCCTTCTAATCCAGATTTTCTGAAATGTCTGCCTTCTTCCACAAATGTGGCTTCCTCTCCACCATCACCACCAACTCAGCCCTTGCTTGCATCTCCTCGATTTCCCGCTCATCTGCCCTGACCCCCTTTTCCCCCTGACACAACAAGCACAGGATTAATTCCCTTTGTCCTTACCTTCCACACCACCAGCCTCTGCATCCAACAGCCTCCGGCACTTCCAACAAGATCCCACTACCAGACATATCTTCCCCTCTCCTCTCTACCTTCCATAGGGGTCACTCCCTCTGTGACTCTCTCATGCACTCATCTCTCTCTACCAATTCCACCCCCCTCTCCCCCGCACCCAACACCTTTCCCTGTGGCTGCAGGGGATGCCACACTTGCGCCCACACCTCCTCACTCACCACACTCTAGGGCCTCAAACAGGCCTTTCATTTGAAGCAACACTTCATTTGTGTATCCACAAGATTGATTCACTGCATCTGGTGCTCCCTTTATGACCTGCTCTACATCAAGAGACTTGGCACAGACTGCAAGATTGCTTCGCTGATCACCTTCACTCTGTCCGCACCAGACAGGGACCTCCCAGTGGCCAAATGTTACAAGCCCAGAGGACCCCAAAACCCAGCAGCAATAGATATTCACCAAGACAAATAGTTACTTAAACAAACATTGCTTTTAATTATCTTCAAACATGAAAACAGAATCACACTTTAATTTATCACTGTTGACTTAACTAACCTAACTTAACCCCCTTCTAATTCTAAACACACATGTATGTAATATGTGTGCATAAGTTTGGAAAAGTTATTTGATTCACAGTCCAATCTCACTTCTCATTCCTCCAAGTTCACTGGTTGCAGGCAATTCTTATACTGAACACAGAATTTAACATTTATAAAGTTCATCAGGCTTTGGTGCTTGAAAGGTAAATGGTTGTTGTTGAAGGTTCTTGTTGGTTTTCAGAGAGAGATCTGTTGTTTGCTGGACACCCACAACTGATTCCTTTTCAATCAGCCACTTCAGTGTCTTGCCAAAGAAACTTGGCCCATCAGGGTTTTCCAGATGATATCTCTTTCTTTCAGATCATCACAGAGTTCCTTTTTGTTTCCCTTATTTCAAGTGAAACATTAGGCAGCCAGTCCTCTCCTCTTGTATGAACCACAAGGGCTTTGACCATGCTGAACTAAGCTCTTACAACCCGTCTTCCAAAATGAGGTTTTCCACAAGCTTGCCAACTTATCCTGTTTCAGTCCCAGCTGTTGCTGCTGAACTGATCTCTCTCTTTCTCTCTCTCAGAGAAAAGCCTGTTTGACTCCCTCTCTGCTTGCCAAAACCACATGACCCTCTTACAATCTGCGGCTCTAAGCCTACTCCTCCGAGTTCTTTCATCTGTTGCTATCCATTGGTAAAGTCTCTTGGGCACTCTCCAAAGCTTTTGCAAAGGCTCTTGGAGCCTGTATGTCTAGCTTGAGCAGAGCTCCAGTATTTTAAATGAGATCTGTTTTGAAGTGTTTGTATGTGACCTACACTAAAAAACCTGCCCCAATTTATCTCCCCAAAACATATCTATAATCTATCACACCATACCTTGACGAAGGACTTAAGCCTGAAACGTCAATTACATATTTTTATCTTTGCTATATAAAAGACACTGTTTGACTTGCTGAGGATGGCATGGTCATCATAGCGGTTACCGCAATGCCATTACAGCACCAACAATTGGGACAGAGTTCGAATCTCATGCTGTCTTTAAGGAGTTGGTACGTTCTCCCCATGTCTGCATGGGTTTTCCCCAGGGACTTCAGTTTCCTCCCATTGTCCAAAATTTAAATTTCTCCATCATTCTTTTTTCATTTTCTCTTGACTTAATGACATTCACCCTCTGGGGCTCTCTATCTGGTTGATTCCAATGCTCACTTAACTCTACTCCTGCATCATGAGCAGAACTTTCAGATACTGGATGGCCACCATTTTTATTCCCTCAGCTTTACCTTTCATTCACCACATTCAAACTCATCTTTAGACATTTTTGTTTAAATCTTGAATCACTTTGCAGACAAAATGACTTCATTTCCTTACTGTCAATTTTCATTTTTTTTGTTCTGCATCTCCCATTTGTTCATGACAAGGTGATTCATCATGTTCTTTATTTATAATTAAGAATAATAATTTACTGAAATATGGGGGGAATTCTAGCATTGTAAGAAATGACCTATTTGAGTTCCATTAATTTCCTCCAATCAAGTATGCGCCCCTACATTAAAACACCCTTGGGAAAAGAATCAAGGTTCATTTAAAAAAAAAATGAAATGTAGATAAAGGAATATAAACCAACTGACTATGCAATACAGAAAAAATATTCAGTAATAAATAATGTGCCCCAATCCAGGGTTAGGGTTAGGGAAGCAGCTAGTCAAGACATTTTCCACTATATATCTCTAGAAATTTGCCAAGGTTTTTGGTCTCATACCAAACCTCTGCAAACTC
The DNA here is from genome assembly GCF_036971445.1 of Narcine bancroftii. Taxonomy (NCBI): domain Eukaryota; kingdom Metazoa; phylum Chordata; class Chondrichthyes; order Torpediniformes; family Narcinidae; genus Narcine; species Narcine bancroftii. Next base: position 29,131,648 of record NC_091475.1, read on the forward strand.
CTGGAGAAGTAGAGGTGCTGGCATGCTTTCTTCATTATTAGTGTGTTGGGCCAGGAAAGGTCCTCCTAGATAGTATCTCCCAGGAATTTAAATTTGCTCACATTCTCCACCTCTGATTCCCCAATATCACTGGATCGTACACTGCTGGTTTTCCCTTCCTAAAGTTCACAATCAGCTGCTCTTTGGTTTTGGGTGCATGGTTTTGGGTCCATGCCCTGGCCCCAAAAAATTAATCCTCATTTGATTTAATTTCCATTTATTTTATTTTTAATTGAATTTGGTTTAATTTATGAGAACCAATGTTTATTTTACATTCCCAATTGCCCTTGAAAAGATGATGGTATGCCACTTTCTTGAACTCCTGCAATGTTTCTGGAGATGGTGTATCCACAGTTTTGTTTAAAACGGAGTTCCAGAGATTGGACCCAGGATCAATGAAGGTACAACAGATTTCTATGCCAATGTACTGTATGATTTGGGGGGAGGGGTTGGTGGGAAACAGAGGCAAGTAGTTGTTCTCCTCCATGCCTAATGGTCTCATCCTGCTCAGGGAGGGAATTCAAGGGTTTTGGTTAGGAACAAAAATAGTCCGTTTAAGTTCATTTCACTATTTAAATGGATAATGGCTTTTTCTCAACTTCATCTGTCTTCATTAATGATATTCCTTGAAATTTATATCTAATCTCAAAATCAAACAATTCAATGTTTCTACCAGTTTAATAGGGAGAGTCCAAGATTTCTATTCCCATTAAATGAAAATGTATTTGAGGACTGGATTCGGGACAAATTAACCATGTGCTCATCTAACAGGCACTTTGCTTTAAAGCCTATTTTCAAGAAAGTGTACAGGAAAGAAAAGAAGAACAGTACAGAATAAGAAAGTGCAAGATTTACTTTTACCTGGAAGATGACACAATACAAGTTATTGAACCAAAAGTCAAAAACAGTGGCATCAATCAAGGTACTGAAGTTCAGTGATTTAACTTATTCTTTCATTATATTGCTGACCATTCTAATTATTCTGACAATACCACTGTGGTATTATGTTAATTTAACTAATATAATTTTATTGATGCAGAGAATATGGAATATTATAAGTATGCATTTTTCTGCTGTGGAGCCATGGAGATAGGAAGTGAAAATAGAGTACTTCAATTGCCATACATCTTTTCTGGAGTTCCACAATGTTCTTATTACTTGTGAGGAAGAGTGATCACCAGAAATACCAATCTGAAGTTTTGTTATTTGCAGGTTTTTAACAGCTTGATGCATTTGCTCTGTGCCATCCTTTAAACCATTTTCTTACCCTTACTTTGATATTGAACCTTCAGGACACATCAAAGCTACAATATTAAAAAAAAAACCTGCTGATCCTCCAAACTGCTTGAATACTATTAGCAAGAATCTGTTCCTGAGGAAGATACATGAATTCCTATGGTCTAAATCTTGTATAAAGTGCAACAGAACTTGGAACTATATATATTTAAGTGACAAGAAGCCTCTGACTATTTGAAACTGAGAAAAATCAGTGTCCCTGACATGAAACATTATCTAAATCTCTTGTGAGATCATCACATTTCTCAAAACATTATTCCTTTGTTCATGGATTTTCATTCCTAGGGAGACAAATTGAGTCATTTTTTTCCAATGTGTTATGGTGGTCCTGGCAGAGTCTTGTCCCCTTCTTATCCTGTATCTCACTCATATTGCTTTGATACTAAAAATCTAGGATTTGCTCTCTGGCTTTCAAATACTTTGATAAATTTTGAGTGGGACACCAGTGATGCTGAGTTCTTCAATATTTTAATGCACCAAAAACAGTGCAATTCAAATCCAAAGTAACTGAGTGATGTATTGTGGGAACCTAAAGGTTTCTCCACAATTGCCAACAGTCAATATGGTGTGCTCAAAACTAGTTCTCACATTGATATGCTTTTCTAAATCAAGTGGAAAGGGGTTGCTCTGCTATAAATTAACCAGGATGTGTACAGCACATCCTTTCTCCACATTGTCCTATTGGTAGAAGGAAAAAAAATTAGGAGAGGGAGTTGAGTCCAATATCAATTTATTACAGCTGCTTGGGTACTTTTCAGAAGCTTGCATCATCTTAATATAGTTGCAAGGTGGCTCTGCAATTTAAAAAAAAAATTACACTGGAATCTGGATGCAAGTACTTTGCTAACTTGCATATAATTACAAGGCCTCCCACTGTCAACAATGAGCACCTCAATCAAGTTAAAAAATGGGAGGAGAAAATTCAATGCCAGAGATCTGAAATAGAAAGAAAAATTCTACAAATACACAAGAGGTCAGGCAGCTCTGAGGAGAGAAACAGTGTTTCATATTTTATATAATTTCAGTAGATCTGGAAATAATAGATTATAAAATATATGAAGAGTTGACTGGGGAATGGTTTGTTTTTCCTGGTGTAACAATGAAGAAAGACAAATGGTAGTGAATCAAGTATGGAAACAAAAGTTGCTTTTACTACCATGCTATTTCATTTTTTCTATCCAGCCTTTTCCATTTCACAGCCCTTTCCATTCATTCTTTGCACCATCCTACCTGCACACAATTCAACACTCTCTCTACCGTAATATTTGCTTTCAGCTCATTATAACTTTTCTAGTGAAAGAAACCCCTGTTTCTGTCTCTCCAAATGCTGTCTGAGATGTGAGATTTTAAAAAATGGGGGCCATAGAGAACATGGCAATAAGTATCCTGCAATAATTTTATCTTCTTGTCCGTATATTCAAACCAGGCAGGCAGAGTTAAAATAGCCATTACAGATGAATTAATGAAAGTTTAGCTAGACCATCACAGTTATGGGGAGTTAGCTATTGATTATAACTGTAATTTTAAGATAAGAGATGTAAAAAAACATCAGTTAAGTAGGACTGTACAGAACAAAACCAATATAGGTGTAAAATAAAGAAATTCAACAAAACAAGGCAAACAAATCTATTCTTTTATTGTTCTTTTAGGTACGATAATCCATCGACATCGTATTCCTCTTCCACCTCCAAATGATGACCAGTTTTACACAGTGGATCACTTCAATCTCTGCCAGGAGATTATTTTCTATTCAAAGACATTCATGATCGTAGACTGTGATCAATTTACTAAAAATTTCCTCTGGAAAATGGGTATTAAACTGAACCCACCAGCCTGTATTCCTGAAGATCCATATATTTCAAAGCGTGAAAAAGTAAGATTAATGTTTTTACATAATAAATGCATGACCTTACTTGGAAAGATACCGGCAACTTAGCACTTTGGCAAATTAAAAATTTTCTAATTTGGACAATATAACTTGGAATGAATATGTTACTTTTGATGCTATTACTTTTGAGGAGATAGACATAAAAACATAAAGGTGAGGATAATGAATTGATTTTGTTATATTTTTGGCATTTATATATTTTTTTGGTTTTAATAATTTTTTTTAAACTTTATTTAAAATTTTATGACATGAATAAAATAAAAATTACATTTAAAGAAATAATAAAAAATAAGATAATAAAAATTAGAATACTACATCATTAAACTACACAAATTAACCCCCCCAATAATTATAACACAACATTAATCATCTAATTTAAAATTAGTCCAACCCTCCCCCAAAATAAAGAGTGAAGAATTAATTAACAATGTTGTAAATAAAATAGAAAAAACCCCACTTTATATCATGGCTATTGTGATTTATGGTGTGAAAAATAAAAAATTTTAAAAAAAAACCCACTTACAAAAAAAGGATAAAACTTAACAACAACAAAAAATCAATACTAAAATAATACCCTTAAACATATATTTAAATCAAACATAATACATGTATTTAACAAATGAAATCCACTTTAAAACTAAGTTCAAATATTAAAATCATATATCAACCACATATCTGTTATACAAAAAATCATAATTAATAATACATAAATACAGAATTTCCATTAATACCAAGTTTCCTTTATAATTCATCGAGAGAACAAAAACATCCCTTAGAAAAACAATCAGATAAACTTTTTATTCCCTTCCCCTCCCCTTATATAAAAAAAGAAAAAAAAAGAAAAAAATTCAAACTCTTATAAAATTCTCCATATTCTTCATTTATAACATCTTCAAAATTCTCTATTGAAATTAACTTAATTTTATTAAACTCTTCTCCCTCAATGTATTTGTACTTAATTTTCTTCTTTTTCTTCTTATCACCTTTCCCCTCATCTTCCTCTTCATCTAATTCAACATCCTCAATTTTTGACTTATTATCTTCTGTGACATCATCCTCTTAAAAAAGAAAGAAAAAAAGAGAAAAAAATCCCCCCCAAAAAAAAGAGAAAAAAAAGGAGAGAAAAAAAACCTCCTAATTCCCTCTCAATTACAATCAGAAAACAAAAAGAGTTAAAAAAAATTATTTATTTTTAAAAAATTTAAAAAAACCTTCACTTCTTAACCCAAAAATTAAAAAGAAAAAAAAACAGGTCGGAGGTCACAACTACCTCCTCCTGTTTAAACCGCCCAAAGTGGTAACTCCCCCAAAATATTGGGTGTGAGATAACTCACAGGTAGCTGATGACTTCTGGAAACTAGTGCCCACCCAGTTCCCTCTCCCAATTCCCATTTCATTAAACTATCATCATTATTTAAAATATTTAAACCCTTCTCAAAAAAGATAAAAGATTTATTTTTTTTTAAATCAACGTTACCACTTCGGTCACCATTGCTTCTATTTCTTTTAAAAAACTGGATCCCACCTTACATCTCTACTCTCTTTGGAGACCTTGAAGGACTACATCGTTCCTGAATCTGCATGATTGGTAGAGACTGAGCAAAGTCCATAACCTCTTTAGGATTGTCAAAGAACTTTGGCTAATTTCCATCCTAAAAAATCTTCAGTACCGCAGAATACCTGAATGTTGCCTTATGTCTTTTTTTCCACAACCGTTCTTTCACAGAATTAAATTCGCGTCGTTTAAACATAATTTCTTGACTCAAATCTTGATAGAAGAAAACAGGATTATTCTGAACCATCAAAAGAGATCTATTTTGCTGGGCATTTCTAATAGCCATACGTAAAATTGTCTCTCTGTCACAATAGTTTAAACAACGCATCAAAACAGATCTTGGATTCTGTCCTGAAAAAGATTTTCTTCTTAAAACTCTATAAGCACGTTCCAGTATTAAACCTTCAGGGAATTTATTCTGTCCTAACACTCGTGGAATCCATTCAGTAAAAAATTTTCTTGGATCTGGTCCTTCTATGCCTTCTGGCAAACCAACAATTTTCACGTTGTTCCGTCTAGATTGATTCTCCAAATAATCAACCTTTTTTGCTAAATTTTTGTTTTGGATCTGCAATGTTTCAATTATTCTATTTTCATCTTGCAGTTGATCCTGTGCATCGACTAAACCTTGATCACACATTTCAAATCTTTCAATGGTTTCAAGCTTAAAAGCTCCATTAATGACTTCCGCCATCGCATTAATCTTGGAAATAAACAGGTTCACAAAATTAGCTAAGTGACTTGATACAGAATATATCTTATCTTCAAGATCCTTAACAGACATTTCAACAGAAGTAGATTCAGGCATAATGGGGTCTTGCTGTTCCTTAGAGACCACGGGATCTTCTGTCCCTTCCCTTAATTTAGTATCTTTTCTAGCAGTTTGACTTCGTATAAAAATCCCTCTCAAAGTCCCCCCCAGCAATGCCAGGAGACTGAAGATCAGGGTTATCTTTAAGCCAAATCTCTTTAATCATCTTCACTGAATCGATGTCTGGAAAAACCGTTGTAATTGAAGATGCATTTTGCAGCGCCACCACTGTAGCAGTCGAATGACAACTCTTTAACTCTCCAGCTGGTGGCGCCCCATCTGATTCAACTGTCAAAGCCTCAGCAGCAGCACCCACAGTGGCCGCCGTGCAAAACACTGGCACCCGTCCACCCCCTTGTTCTGAAAGCTGTTGAGTGCGACCTTCAGAGAGCCTCACCGGCTTAAAACGGAGCTTCAATGCCAAACTCTGCACGTCCTCCTCTGGATCCATTCTACGCTGAGTCCTGGCTTCTTGTAAACAAGTAGGCTCAGACAATTTCGGAAAATGTAGTTTTTTAACAGTCTGTTGATGTTTTCTTTTACCCTTTTTTTTTTGCATATAAACCATTAGGCACTAATCCAACACCTCTTATTATTTATAAACTTTTAAAAGAACTTTAACGGGCACTTAAAGACAAAACAATAAATCAGAGTCAGGAGAGGTCTGGAAGGCACGTCTGTTCCCTACGCCATCTTGCCACGCCCCCCCTGGTTTTAATAAATTAAAAGAAAAGTTTTATCAACAGGATCAGAATAGCTTTTCTCATAACTTGCTGCCAACAGGTGATGTAGTTATTTTTTTCTATTACAATCATATTTCTCTTCCCCATTTAAGTACAGCCAACCCCTGTGTAATGGCTATTTTGGGTAACAGAAATTCTTCCTTATAGAATTTACAATCACTACCCAAAAAATTTTGAGATGTTGAATAAAATGCACTCTAACAGAATTTACATGAGGGAAAAGTAAACAAATAAGCACAAAATTTATTTCTTCAACTTGTAATTTTTGAGGCATGCACAGATAATGCAGCTTGGCCTTACAGCAAACAGTGATGTGATCATTTTCTAGCAACATAATCTTCTCATAATATGGGGGGTCACCTGAGGGTAAAATGCCTTGAACAAACATAAAACTGAAACAATGCTCTTGTAGAGACCTTGTATTATTTCAAGTCACTCAATTCTGGTTTTTATTGACTTCATTTCACTTCCATACAGGATGTTAATAATAATAGCATACCATGTCTGAATTGAGCCTAGAGATTGTAAAAACGTGACCTAAAAACTCAACAAGACCAAGGAGCTTATTGAGGACTTGTGAAGGAAGGCCAAGTAGCCATGCACCTGTCTTCATTGATGGGACAGCAGTGGAGAGGGTTAGTTCCTGCAATTTTCTGGGAACAAGCAATAAAGAAAAGGAAGATACATTATGAAAGTAAACTTGCACAATATATAAAAATGAATAGTAAAAGTTTTCATAATTATAGAAAGTGGAAAAGAGTAACTAAAGTGAACATGTGACCATTGGAAGACGAGAAGGGAGAAATTAATATTTGGTAATGCAGAATTGACTGAGGCCTTGATCAACTATTAAGTATCAGTCTTCACCGTGGAAGACACGTCTAACATACCAAAGAGAATTGCTAAAGATGTGATGGGTGGTGATGACTTAAATACAATTGCTATCACTATGGAGATAGTGGTGAGAAAATGTGAGTTAAAGGTAGACAAGTCATTTGGTTCTGATGAAAGAAATAGCAAAAGTTATAGTAGACACAGAGAAGAGGTGGAAAATCTGGTGAAATGGTGCGAGAGTAACAACCTGCATCTCAATGTGGATAAGTTGAAGGAGATGATCGAGGACTTCAGGAGAACCAAGAACAACCAGTCTCCACTACACATCAACAACTCTGTAGTAGAGAGGGGGGAGAGAACCAAGTTCCTTGGAGTTCACTTAACTAGTGACCTCTTGTGAACACTCAACATCTCCTCACTTGTCAGGAAGGCGCAACAGTGACTGCACTTCCTGAGAAGACTGAAGCGGGCAAGGCTACCAGCACGATCAGGTCAACCTTCTACAGGAACTCTTTCTAGAGCATCCTGGCCAGCTGTATCACAGTGTGATATGTTTGCTGCAGATAAATGGATTGGAGATCAATGCATAAGGCCTTAAGTGTGGCAAAGAGGATCACTGGAGTCTCCCTCCCACCTTCGACATGATCTACCAGGATCATTGTCTGAAGAGAGTGCACAAAATCATGACCTGCCACTCTGCACACATCTTTCAGCTGTTCCCATCAGGAAAGAGATACAGGAGTATCAGAGCCAGAACCATCAGGCTGAGGAATAGCTTCTTCCCACAGGCAGTGAGAATGTTGAATGACCAAATGAACTACTCACACTAAACATCCAAGTGTCTCATTGTGCAAAAAAATGATATCGATTTATTTATTTATTTGTTTATTTTTTTATGGATTTAATACTTGTCCTGCATATGTATTATTTGTTTGTATGTGTGTTATGTCTGGTTGTGTGTCTGAATGTTTTTGCACTGAAGCCTGGAGAACACTTTTTCATCATGTTGTACTCGTACAATCAGATGACAATTAACTGGATAATTTACCAACATTCCCCAACCTGATGGATTGAAGACAGTCACACCACTGTTTGAAAATGGTTATAGGCAAAATGCAAATCACTACCGGCTATTTAGGATGATATCTATAGTCAGGAAAATAGTGTTCTAAGAGGGCTTTCTCAGGTCTTTATTCATTGTGCACCTTCTATGTTTCTTGTAGATGGATAAAAGCATGCAGCCTCTCCGCCCATATGAGAAAACTGATACACTTAAACAGTTCCTGGACCATGACATCCATGTGTTGCGATTTTACTGTTACTGGGATGATAGAGATACTAAGTTTGGAGACTTCAGGGAACTCATTCTACATTATTACCTGGCAGATGACACAATTGAATTTAGAGAGGTTCTACCTCCAAATTCTGGCAGAGATGCCGTTGGTGTGTTTCTCAAACGAAGCAAGCTACCAAAGGTATAAACATAAAAGTAAGTTATTGTTTCTGATCTTGTGCCCTTAGTATTCTGCAAGACAATATTAATGGTAAGTCATTTTGCTAGAAATGAAAAGAGTATGCTAATAAATTAGAGGGTGGTGGAAAATGGGTGCAAGTTTGCAAAGGTGTACCTGCTTCAGATTGTTTATGTTTTGTTGTGACTGGCCAGGGCTAATCAGATTCAATAGTCCTTCAGTAGTGTGTCCAATTTCTGGAGTTGCAGTAGTTGAAGTAAGCTAGCCTGCAGAACCAGTAGCCAGCTTGCAACTCTGATAAGGCAGACATATGGGGCTCATAAACAATTGCAAGTGAATGCATTGGCAATTATGTCATTCTTTTTATTGATTGTGGAAGAGCAGGTATTGGGCTTTGCCATTTTTGCAACAGATATATTGATTTTTTTTTAAACTTTATTTATTCGTTCAAAAAACAAATAGTATATAACATATACAACAATTAACCATAAACATGAACGTTATTTTTTATATATAGAAAAAAAAGGAAAAGAACCACCCCCCCCTTCAGCCAACTCTCCTAAGGAGAGCCATAAAAAAAGAAAAAAGAAAGGATATTAAAAAAAGTTAAATATACATATTAAAATCTAATAAATATAAATTGAAATGTAAATATTCCGAATATATCAGCCACTTACTAATAAAAAAATTATAATTATGCAAAACATATGTAATTTTTTCCATTATTAAACAATATTTGATCTCATTATGCCATCTATTAATATCAATCATATTTGTATCTTTCCACATACTAGCAATACATTTTTTTGCTACGGATAAAGCTAAATATACAAAAGCAAGCTGAAACTTATTTAACCCAAGCCTTTCAGAGGTTGCAAACTACCCAATAAAAATACTGTTGGATCTAAAACTATTTTAATCTTATACAGATATTCTAAAAACAATTGAATTTTCTTCCAAAAAGATTGTATATGTATACATGACCAAACAGCATGAAAAAAAGTTCCAACCGTATCACCACATTTAAAACACAAATCTGATTCATTAAAACCATATTTTTTAAAATGTTCAGGTGTCAAATATAATTGATGTAAAAAATTGTAATTAATCATCGCATAACGTGCATTTATCAATCTAGTTACACTATCATAACAGATATCTAACCAATCCTCTTCAGAAAAAATAAAACCAATATCCGCTTCCCATTTAATTTTAGATTTATCCCAACCTTTTTTATCCATACCTTCCTGTAATATTTGATACATAAATGAAATATAACCCTTCTCTGGTACCTTCATAAGAAAAGTCTCAAGATATATTGATTGATAAGTGGAAGGGAGGAGAATTGTCTGCTATCCATTAGAAGATTGTGCATTTTGCAGAAGCAGTGTGAGAAAACCACTGAAGAAAATAAATCAAGGAGTCAAGCAGAAAGTGGTTCTGGATGTATTGTTTCCATGTTAAGTAACTTTATAAGTGCGGTCAAAATCAAAAACCATTTCATCAATAGCCTTGAAAACTGCTTAATTCACAAGGTCTAATTATTTGCCATCAATAATTTCTATCAAAAGGACAGAGAGATGAGTTGGCGGTATAGTGGCCAAATGACTTCACTTGTCTAATTAAATCTAATAATCTTAAGCCATGACTTTAAATCCCATCAGATAGCTGCAGGGTATGAAGTGACAGAAATCCTTTCTGGATTGGTTCTCTATGACCCACTAATATGGATGCATCTCCATCCATAATGTGTCCCTGCATTACTTCACTCTGTTACTGACAAGCAAAGCAATCATCTGGCTACAAGATAAAAGCCATCACAAAATAAAAATTTCAACTTGTACAATCTCTGTAATCAGAGTGTCTTTAACTGTTCTGGTAATTAACTGCATTTTATAGTATTACACCAATATTAATTTAAAAATGTACATGTGTTGAAAATCACTGGCATGAGGGGCTTGCAGCCAAGAAAGTGAGAACACAATTTCTGCACAACAGGACTCTGATGAAGATTTAAACAACAAAATCTGTAGGTAGTCTGAAAGTTGAACAATAAAATGATCGGCTATCTATCAGATCTGCCAGAAAGTCTTGTTTCAATGTCATAGAATATGGCCAGCAGCTTTGCATAGAGTTTTGCGTAAAGTTTGTTGAAGTAGTGACCAACTCTATTACTAGTCAGTAGGAGGCCAATAGTCAATATCTCATCTTTCTTTGCAACATTAGTAGTAACCACCTAAAATTGGTATGGAATTAGTTGTTGAGCTTGTTGTCTTTGTGACTCTGGATAAAAAAGGATTGAAGTATGTGAAAGTCATCCAGGAATCTATGTGGAACTGTTGCACTTGGGTCTTTGGAGAACTAGTCTGATACCCTTTCTCGATCATATCACTCACCATCTCATTGCTATCACTCCGACAAAAGTCACTGAAAATAAATAACCACAGCTTTCAAAACCACTCCAAAGCAGCCTTCCGCTAGAGGCCATGATCTTTATATACTATTTTGCTTAGTTGACCATTGACTGTGCTGGTGCAAGGAAAGTACTGGTGAATTCCACCATCAATATCAGCCTTTCTTAAAGCTAACTCCAAGGTTTTGGTAATGGTTCATATTTTCCAGGGTTTTGCAATGCTCCTCTATTGTTGGGAGAATGTCTTTGGGATGATGATATGGGAGCTTTACTTTGTGACTGTTCCATTCATGATCTATCCTCTCATACACCTCAATGTTTGTTGAAAATGGCTTGGACCCAGTTTTATGGTTAAACTATTGAGATTGGGATAATCTATGTTCTGGAATGGAAGCAGTAGTTCCTAGTAAAAGAAGTTGAGGTGTAGTATTGCAATGAAAAAAATTGAATAAAATTAACACAGTAACACAGCCTTACTTCCTTTTGTTTTTAAAGTATAATGTTCGCACTCAACCTATTCTTTGGTATCATTCTGGAAGCCAAGGATAGTTAAAAAAATTGGGTATGACCCTCCACAATTCTCCCTGCCTGTCACTTATTTCTTTCAAGAGTTTGTGATTTATTTGATCGTGAAATGATTTTAAAATCCCAAAAGTTAACAAAAAGCTATATTATCTTGGACAGGAAGGTAGGAGCCAGAGTTGGGAGAAATTCAATGTGTCGGTGAAGTATTTGAGGAGATACTGATATACCCATCAATAACTCCAAAAGACTGGAAGTTGTGCAAAACTGACAGGCTTTTATTCACAATAGAATGAAGGCATGTCAATGCTGGTTGACCGTCGTGAACTGGGGAGGAGGGTGTGGATCATTCACCCCTTGTTTTTAAAAAGAGTCCGGCGAGGTGAAATGAATTAGATATAATCACAAGTTAAGACTTTCAGGCGGTCTGATTTGCCGCTCGTTGTAGTACCGGTTGTGATTGCAGCGCAGCAATGGGGTCCTGGACAGTCTGGGGTGCCTGTATGCAGTTGTTGGCATTGGCTTGGTGGGTGCGCGGCAAAGAGTCTGGCATGCCATCCGTTGGGGCTGGAGTAATGTGCCATGGCCCTGGTGTATTGTGGATGGCAAGAGGTGAAAGGGGTGCAGGGTGATCCGTAATGGTCTCCAGAGCCCCTGAGGGTGCCAGATCCCTAATAGAGACCATGTCTTCGTGCCCATCAGGATATGCCAAATAGTTGTATTTGGGGGTTGGCGTGGAGGAGATGGACCCTTTCGACCAGTGGGTTGGATTTATGACTCCTCCCATGTTTCTGGAATAGGACCAGCCCTGGGGATGTCAGCCATGTGTGGTCCCTATTGTGAATTTCTCAGGAAAGGAAAACATTTGTTCATGTGGTGTGGCATTGGTGGCAGTACATAAGAGTGATCGGATCGAGTGGAATGCCTCAGGGAGGACCTCTTGTCAGGAGGAGACTGGAAGGCCTCTAGACCGCAGGGCTAGGAGGACGGCCTTCCAGACTGTGGCGTTTTCTCTTTCCACCTGCCTGTTCCCTCGGTGTTGTTGCTGGTGGTCCTGCTCATGGCGATGCCTCTGGCCAGCAGGTACTGGCAGCTCTTCACTCATAAAGGAGGGCCCCGTCACTATGAATTTAGCAGGGGAAGCCAAACAGGGTGAAGAGACTGCATAGACCCTTTATGACTGTGGCAGCAGAATGGAAAACACGAGTGCTTGCCAATGATTATGTAACCATTTACGGCGCAGAAACAGGCCATGTCGGCCTTTCGAGTCCGTACCAGTTGACCCCGTGCCAAACCATGATGCAGCTGGTCAGCAGACTTTCCACCACACCATTCAGCCAAGTTTTCAATCTCACTCCTGAATGCTGACTCATTGCCTTTTTCTACACAACCCCACTATCGTGGTATCGTCAGCAAATTTTTAGATGGTGTTATTGTCGTACCAAGCCACAGAGTCATAGTTGTAAAGTCGTTGAGGAAGTACACATTGCAGTCCAAGGAGGGGAGGGATCCTTTTAAATCTATTATCAGTCGTTCGAAGAGGCAGGTGGCCTTTATTAACTGCGCTCTGTCTGGCCAATAGAAGTGCGGTTTGGACTCGGCACAGACCTGGCAGTTTTGTTCATTGACCTGATCTCAATGGAGTAAGGCATATTGTGGGCTTTTACAAAGTGAAAGAACCTGGTGACTCCAGGAAAGCAGAGATCATTATGGAGGGATTCATGAACAGGCTTCAGAGGGGTTCAGGGTTTAGGCGGGAAACCAATGTTAAATACGGGCTCCCGGGGGAGGAGCTGGGAGGCAGGGCCAGTTGACATAACAGGACACTTCTAGTGAATCTCAATTCACTACAGGGGCTCATTGAGTTTCCTGGGCTGGTACAAGATATTGTAATTGTAGGTGGAAAGCTCAATTTTCCACCTCAATATCTTGTTGTTTTTGATTTTACCTCAACTGCATGTCAATCAGCAAGGTAAATCATTTGCCGGCCCGGTGGTGTCTCCAGTGCCATACCACCTCGACAATGGCTTGGGCCTCCTTCTCGATAGAGGAGTGCTGAATTTCGGGGCCCTGGGAAAAGAAAGTGATGGGTCTGCCTGCCTGGTTAAGTGTGGCAGCCAGAGCAAAGTCAGGGTTGATTCGTCCAAGGCATGCATCGTAGCTTTGGCAATGTCTGCTTTGATGCGGCTGAAAGCTGTCCGGGCCTCTGGTGTTAGGGGAAAAGTGGTGGACTTAATGAGGGGGCGGGCCTTGGACCGCATGGTTGGGGACCCACTGGACATAGTAAGAGAAAAAGCCCAGGCACCTTTTCAGGGCTTTAAGGGTGTGGGGGAGGGGAGTTCCAAAAACAGGAGTATGCATTCATGGTCGGAGCCAATGACTCCGATCTCACTGACGCAGCGGTTCAGAAAAGATTCATAAGGATATTGGCTGGATCGGAGGGCTTGTGTTGTAAGAAGAGATTGGTTTTGTTTTTTCTGGAGTGAGGGAGGATGAGTCGTGACATGATAGAGACATATAAAAATTAAGGCATAGATAGGGTAGATATCCAGAATTAATTTCCCATGGTAGCATGGTCTAAAACTAAAGGGCTTAGGTTTAAGGTGAGAGGGAAATAGTTTAAAGGAAATCTCAGGAGTGAATCTTCACACAATGGGTAGTTGGTAATCTGGAATGTGCTGCCAGAGATGGTGGTAGAGGCAGGAATAGTAACCACATTTAAGAAACATCTGGACACATACACAAATGAACAAGGCATCAAGAGATGTGGAATTAATGCAAGTCATTTGATGGTCCCACCATACAAAATTCTATCATTCTTAGTTTTGAATAGAATGTTATCAAATATCTCCTCTAGGAAATATTCAATAAAGACGTCTTTCCCACAGTGAGTTATTACCTCCACAAAAAATTCTTCAAGATGTGAATGAGACCTGCCCTTCACAAATCAATGCTGATTGTCCAATCAATTTAAGATAACTGCACAATCTATTCTTATGAGAGATTATTGTAATTTCTCTGAAATTGGTAAAACACTGATGTGGTTAATTGGTCTTTTTCAATAAGGAGGAAAGTTTACCATTTCCTAGCTCAATGGCACAATTCCTAGATCAAGGAAGTTTTAAAAGGTTACAGCTAACTTGTGTATTATTTCCATATTTATATTTATTCCCAGGAAGGAAAAGCATCATGCTGTTTTGTTATTTTCTCCATTGCCACAAATTTTTAATAAATTCCTTCCCTTGATTTATTTTTCTTGGTATCCTGATATTTATTCCTTTTTTCTTCCACCAGTGTTTTGCAAAGTACTTAATGCCAAATTCATTTCCTAACTAATGATTAAGCTTTCATCTTTGCCTATCTTTTAATCAGTATTTATCTTTCTATTAGATTATTAATATTTTTGGATCTTACTATATTAATTTTAATCTGGTATCTTCTGAGAATTATATTGATGGACTTAGAAGGCTAGAAAAATAGCAATTTACTTGATATTGTCTTGAGCATTCTATTTTTTTGTTGAAAGAATATTCCAGATCGGTTATATCATCCTGGTGAGATTACAAACCGAACACTTCTGAACACTTTTGGACCACAGGGACATGGAAGCCGTTATATTTTGGATAGTCTCAAGGTACCAAAGTTAATATTTAAAAGATTTACCAACCATAATGTCTGTAAAAAGGTTCATGAATTATTGACATGCTCTTAATTGTATTTTGCAGACTGGACATGTACAGCAGGAATTCTACAAAGACTGTGACTTGATGATTGGAACAGTGATAAATGTGTGGGGACGGAAGGTAGTTCTCTGTGACTGTGATGAATTCACAAGAGAATATTATCGGACTAAGTATGGTGTTGGTAAGTCAATGTTTATCATCATTTACCTTGCACTGCTTTGATTGGGAAGGCAGTGGACAGGCAACTTATGTTAACATGATTATTTTCTGACTCAAGATAATTGAAGGAATATCACTGCATGAAATAGCTTTCCTTGGCGTTTTTCAATTAAACTGAAAATATCAGTTTACATTGTGCTCCAAGCACATTTGTTATAATCTTTATATGACATCTACTTTACATAAAAGGTAATGTAAACCTGTAAGCACTGTAACCCAGTATTTAACAACATTGTGAAGAAGATCAGGGTGGATACTTATTTACAAACTGCCAAATGTTATGTGGTGTCGACTTTAATGGATTATAAAATTGGGCTGGATGTAAAATGGTCATCTAGGTTAAACCAATTATGTTCTTCTTAGGAGAATTAAGTGAAATCATGGCTCTAATCTTCAATACAAGGGTGCAACTGAAAATAAGTATGTGCTAGTCTATAAGCAAAATGGTACTGACACCTAGAATGGACTACTCTGCTCAAGAGTAGAAGAAGCTACAAAAACTAGTTTATGAAGCTCGGAACATAATGCAAACTATGCTTCCCACCATGGATTCCATCTACATCTTCTGCTGACCCACCCCATCCTGACCATAGTCTCTCCTCTTCTCCCATTGGAGAGAAGGCTCAAGGCACCAAAAGGCTTACAGACAGTTTCTTCCTTGCAGACATCAGGTTCCTGAATGAACCCCACTTCAGTGCTATTGTGGTGGCTCACCTGCCAGGAAATCGAACTGACTTGGGAAATCTCGGGCAGCACGATGATGTCACCCTCAGCTCCGCGTGACGCAGGAAGGGCTGGGAGCCCAGGGTATAAAAATACGTGGGTCCAACAGTAAACTGTTGTTTTCCATTTAAACTCAACTCGACTAATACTCTTCATTTCGCACTGCGTTTCAGTGACCACGTTGGTGACCCCAAAGGGCCCAAATGGCTTTTGGACCCAAAATGGACAACTCACCAGTTTCTCTCAAACTGCCTGTGTTCTGGACAAATCAACCAGAAGTGTGGTTGGCATGATTCCACATTCATAGCACTAAATGCTACTATGTGGTAAGCCCCCTTGACTAAGAAATGGCAGGCTGAGTAGTCAATTTCTTCCAGGTCACAGCAGGTATCTGGCTCCACACTTTGGGAGTGAGCTGCACGGCTCCTGCATATGGATGGCTTGTGTGACCACGCCCCATCGAAGCTAATAGCTGACATGTTGGCATTGGCAGACAGTCATCAACCTTGCTTGCTCTTTGAGCAAGTATTCTTAGAGCAGATGCCAGAGGATATCCTGAAGATTTTGCAGACCCCATGCAGTAGCTGCCCATACCCAAAGCAGCAGGGCGAATGCCCCATTTAAATTAGTGCTGTATCACGCCCAAAGGCCTAGGCTCCACGTGCACCAACGACAACGACTCACACAACCCCGAATAAAAAATAGTCGAAGAGACAGACTCTTAGTGTTTTTATCACAATATGAGGCGCCTGCAAGCTCACACCAAGACACAAGAGCAACTTGTCCGTGAACTACTCTTTGAGACGATGCTGCTTTAGTTGCCCATTCAGAGCCAGCTCTTCAGCGCTTGACATCCTGTTTTGCGGAAACTACCAAAATGTTTGGCCTGGAAGTTAGCCTGAAGAAGACCGAGGTCCTCCATCAGCCAGCTCCCCACCATGACTACCAGCCCCCCCCCCCCCCATCTCCATCGGGCACACAAAACTCAAAACGGTCAACCAGTGTACCTATCTCGGCTGCACCATTTCATCAGATGCAAGGATCGACAACAGACTCGCCAAGGCAAATAGCGCCTTTGGAAGACTACACAAGAGTCTGGAAAAACAACCAACTGAAAGACCTCACAAAGATAAGTGTAGACAGAGCCGTTGTCATACCCACACTCCTGTTCGGCTCCGAATCATGGGTCCCTACCGGCATCACCTACGGCTCCTAGAACGCTTCCACCAGCGTTGTCTCCGCTCCATCCTCAACATTCATTGGAGCGACTTCATCCCTAACATCGAAGTACTTGAGATGGCAGAGGCTGACAGCATCGAATCCACGCTGTTGAAGATCCAACTGCGCTGGGTAGGCCACGTGGAGGACCATCACCTTCCCAAGATCGTGTTATATGGCGAGCTCTCCACTGGCCATCGTGTCAGAGGTGCACCAAAGAAGAGGTACAAGGACTGCCTAAAGAAATCTCTTGGTGCCTGCCACATTGACCACCGCCAGTGGGCTGATATCGCGTCAAACCGTGCATCTTGGCGCCTCACAGTTCGGCAGGTAGCAACCTCCTTTGAAGAAGACTGCAGAGCCCACCTCACTGACAAAAGACAAAGGAGGAAAAACCCAACACCCAACCCCAACCAACAAATTTTCCCCTGCAACCGCTACAACCGTGTCTGCCTGTCCCGCATTGGACTTGTCAGCCACAAACGAACCTGCAGCTGACTTGGACATTTACCCCTCCATAAATCTTCGTCCGCGAAGCCAAGCCAAAGAATGGGGTTCTGGAGTGCACCATTGCCAACCACCGTGTACATTTCCAGGAAATGCCAGGGCCAGTCGTCATTAATGGCTACGGTGGCTAGCCAATGTAACAGGATGCTTTACATATGGGCGAGCTCTCCGGGCGCAAGTTTCTGGTCGACACAGGAGCTGAAATATATGTCCTTTCCCTGACCGTTGCTTGGAGCAGACTTTATCAGAGCTCATTTGCTGCTGATAGATACGAAAACTTTTCAATCTTTCCACTAGGAGAACCCAAACTACCTACCCCACATTTGGACTCAGTGCTGTACTCCACTAATGAATTTGCTAAGATTCTTGCGGAATTCCTGGACATTGTTGTGCCACAGTTCTCCACAGCTGCACTCAAACATAGCGTCGCACATCATATCCTGATGAATGGACCTCCACCATGCCCAAACCCGCCAACTACCACCCGACAAGCTGCGCTTGGCTAAACAAGAATTCTTCAGGATGGAAGAAATGGGGATCGTGCACACATCCGACAGCCTGTGGGCTTCTCCACTTCACATGGTGCCCAAAGCTACATGAGACTGGAGACCATGTGGGGATTACAGATGGCTCAGCGATGCCACCATTGCAGACTGCCCCCCTGTGTCTCATATCTAGGGCTTCACTGCATATCTCCATGGGACTAGGGTATTCTTGAAGATTGATTTGGTACGACGTTATCATCAGATCCTGGTGAACCCACAAGACGTACCCAAAACTGCTATCATAACACCATTTGATCTCTTCGAGTTTCTGCGTATGCCATTTGTCCTTAAGAATGGTACACAAACATTCCAACGGCTTATGGACGCTGCAGTGCAAGGAATGGACTTTCTCCTTGTGTATTTGGATGACATACTTGTCGTCAGCCACTTCCACAAAGAGCACCTTCAGCAACTGTGTTTACTCTTCCGCTGCCTACAAGACTTTGGACCAACAATGAACCCCGCGAAGTTCAAATTTGGGCTGTCCTCAATCGACTTTTTTGGACATCAAATCAGCAGCCAGGGTGTCATCCCATTACCAGCCAAAGTGGAGGCCATCCTCAAATTCACAAAACTGCTCAAAGTCAAAGGCCTACAGGAGTTTGTAGGAATGGTCATTTTCTACCATTGCTTTCTACTATCCACAGCCCAGGTCATGAGCCCCTGTTCGACCTCATGCCCATAAAAAACAAGGACCTGGAATGGTCAGAGGAGGCGACAACAGCTTTCAAGAACACAAAAAGAGCCCTGGCAAAGGCAACCTTGTTAGTCCACCCACAAATGGATGTGCCAACAGCATTAACGGTGGACGCATCAGATTCAGCAGTGGGTGGAGTATTGGAACAGAGCATCAATGGATACAGGAAGCCTCTTGCATTCTTTAGTAGGCATTTACAACTCCTGGAGACAAAATATAGTGCTTTCAATAGGGAGCTACTGGCCTGTTCCTGGTGATTCGACATTCCCGCTATTTCCTGGAGGGCAAGGAGTTCACAGTATTCACAGACCACAAACTGCTAATATTTGCATTCGTAAAAGTGTTGGATCTGAGGCCAGCCTGACAGCAGCACCACCTCTCTTACATATCCGAGTTCACCACAAGGATTAAGCACATCTATGGAAAGGGTAATGTGATAGCGGATGCACTGTCCTGCTCCTCATTCAAGCATTGTGATCCCCATCTCTAAAGGTTGACTATATGGCGCTTGCTGAAGTGCAACAACAAGACAAAGAGATTCCAGTATACCAAACTGCAGTCACTGGTCTGCGCCTCGAGGACATCGCTTTTAGACCATAAGGAATGACTCTCCTTTGTGATGTATCCACAGGCCAGCCTTATCCCATTATCTCAGCTGCCTGGAGATGACACATTTTCGACACACTTCATGGATTGGCACACCCCTCAATTTGCGCGATTGGCCACCTGGTTTCCTACCAAGCTAAGATGTGCATGGACTGCCAGACGGCTAAGATGTAGTGACACGTGAAGGCGCCACTTCAACCCTTCAAGTCGCCACATCACGTTGACATAGTTGGCCCACTCTCGGTGTAACTTGGGTTAAAATACCTGTTCACCATTGTGGACAGGTTCACTAGGTGGCCAGGGTGTCTCATTTTGGTCTTCCCTGCCTCCAGGGACCGGACTGGGCAGATGAGTTATTCTGGATACTCCTTGATATACGGACTGCACCCAAGGAGGATCTCCAGTCATCATCGGCAGAATTGGTATACTGTGCTCTGCTCTTCGTGCTGGAGAATTCGTACTAGCAACCCAAGGATAGAATAAATAAATTGTAGGAGCGGCTTGACAAACTGGCCCCAGTTCCCTCGTCGTGACATAGCATCACAACATCCTTTGACCCAAGAGACTTAAAAAGCTGCAAATTTGTGTTTGTGCTTAGAGTTGCACATATATTTGTGTTGGATACATAAATCCATTATTCAAATAAAATAAATTGTGAAGACTTTCAGTACAAGGAATATCATTAACTTTCCTTGATTTGAAAACATTGGGCTAACCTCAAAGAGAGGCAAGGCAAACCATACAACCCTGAACATCAACCTACCTCTTTGGATCTATACTTAGGGCTCCTCATTTCTCTATTTGAAATCTCATGAAATCTTTAAGTGGATTTAAGTATGAGACACTTTATATCAAACCAAAAGAAAGTGCTCTTTTACGATTACAAGGGCTATCTAATTTAGACCCATTGCCTTTTTACTTTTTCCACTGCAAGTGGCGCTATTGATCTTAGCAGGGATCTCCAAGTACAAGATGTAGTGTCTTCTCAATACAGTACAGGTGTCAGGAGGTAACTTTAACCCCAGGGGTTATGTACAATATACATTATAAATGAAACTAATATTTGCTTAACTTCCATCTTGGGATCATAATAATACCAGTAATAATTCAGACACTGCAATGTAACAATGTGTGATATGGCGAGGCTACAATGCACAAGAAAAATAGTGCAAAATGGCATTTATAATTTGTAGATTAGATTCTTATGGAATAGAGCAGGTGAATAAAATAAACTCGTGCTTTGAAAACAATTTTCTATCACACTAACAGTAACAAGAGCCTGAGTATTTAATTTCCTAGTATATTTATTTACTTTTTTTCTGCTTATATTAGATGGTTTTGCATAGCATATTTTTTCTTACTGAATTGGCAGCAGGACAACCTTTGTTGTTGGGAGCAGTAGAAGGGGTAGTTCCCTAAATAGTAGAAAGTAATCAGCAGCTCCCCACCATGATTACCAGCCCCCCCACATCTCCATCGGGCACACAAAACTCAAAACGGTCAACCAGTTTACCTATCTCGGCTGCACCATTTCATCAGATGCAAGGATCGACAATGAGATAGACAACAGACTCGCCAAGGCAAATAGCGCCTTTGGAAGACTACACAAAAGAGTCTGGAAAAACAACCAACTGAAAAACCTCACAAAGATAAGCGTATACAGAGCCGTTGTCATACCCACACTCCTGTTCGGCTCCGAATCATGGGTCCTCTACCGGCACCACCTACGGCTCCTAGAACGCTTCCACCAGCGTTGTCTCCGCTCCATCCTCAACATCCATTGGAGCGCTTACATCCCTAACGTCGAAGTACTCGAGATGGCAGAGGTCGACAGCATCGAGTCCACGCTGCTGAAGATCCAGCTGCGCTGGATGGGTCACGTCTCCAGAATGGAGGACCATCGCCTTCCCAAGATCGTGTTATATGGCGAGCTCTCCACTGGCCACCGTGACAGAGGTGCATCAAAGAAAAGGTACAAGGACTGCCTAAAGAAATCTCTTGGTGCCTGCCACATTGACCACCGCCAGTGGGCTGATAACGCCTCAAACCGTGCATCTTGGCGCCTCACAGTTTGGCGGGCAGCAACCTCCTTTGAAGAAGACCGCAGAGCCCACCTCACTGACAAAAGGCAAAGGAGGAAAAACCCAACACCCAACCCCAACCAACCAATTTTCCCCTGCAACTGCTACAATCGTGTCTGCCTGTCCCGCATCGGACTTGTCAGCCACAAACGAGCCTGCAGCTGACGTGGACTTTTTACCCCCTCCATAAATCTTCGTCCGCGAAGCCAAGCCAAAGACAAAGAAGAAGAGAAAGAAAGTAAATAACTTTACACCATATCTGTGATAATCTATATGTCTCATTGATTCCATTGAGATTTGAATCAAACTGCTTTAGGGTATTGTGAGGACATATATCTGCTACTCTTTGGAGACTACAGGTAGAACCACCATGTAATTGATGTTTCTTAGTTCACAATATTCTTTGTATAAAGTACAAGAAAAAAAGCATTACATTTAATGAACAACTTGCAGGGAAAGAATGAAAATCACTTGAAATATCTGAAGGAAAAACTGAGAATACAAATTTTTATAATGTTAATATTAACTCTTGATTCAATAAAAGACATTTTTACTGTATTAAATAAATAATACAATTAAAAATGCTGTATAAATTTAACAGATCAGGCAGCATCTGTGGAGTCAAAGGCAAAATTTGTTTCATATTGGTAACTTTTCACCAAAACTGAGAACGGTTGGAGATTATTAATTGTTTAAATCTTGTCGGGTCAGTAAGAGCAGGACTCTAAATAAGAGGAGTGGTTAAAAATTAGTGGCAGTGGTAGGTGCTTGTTTAAATTTCTCCATTGCCTAATTAGCTGCAGCCAATAAAAGGAAGGTAAGGTCAAGTGGAGTGGCAATGTGTGAGTGGCCCAGTGTAGGATTAGGATTTGAGGCTTTGGTGGCAGTAGTAGTGGCAGATTGCTCTAACTCTTTAATAGACTGGGAATGTCAGCAAGGATAGGGACATGTTCCTCTTGCAGAATGTGGATAGACAGGGAAGCCAGCAGTATCCCTGATGATTTCATCTGTCAGAGATGCATCCAATTGCAGCTCATTACAGACTGTGTTAGGGAATTTGAGATTGAGCTGGATAAACTCTGGATCATTTGGGAGACTGAGGGGATGAAGGTAGGAGTTACAGGGGCACAATCACACCTAGGAGGCAGAAGTAAGGTAACTGGGTGACAGTCAGGAGAGGGAAAGGGTAAGGAGGCAATGCTGGGTACCCCTGTGGCCATTCTCCTCAGAGAGGAGATTCATCTGGCCTGGCAGCAGCCAGACAAATAGCGGCGAGGTTGGCTCTGAGCCTCAGAAGGGAAGGGTAAAGACAGGTAGAGCAATAGTCATATGGAACTCAATAGTCAGGGGAACAGATAGGAGATTCTGAAGCTGCAAAAGAGACCAAGATAGTGTGTTGCCTCCTGGGTGCTTGAGTCCAGGGTGTCTCTGAGCAGGTGCAGAATATTCTTCAGGGGGAAGGGGAGCAGCCAAAGGTTGTAGTATATAGTGCTACCAATGACATAGGCAGGAGTGGGATAGAGGTCCTGCAAAGTAAATTTAGAGAGTGAGGAAAGAGGCTGAAGAGCAGGACCCCCAAGGTGGTCATCTCTGAATTATTCCCAGTGTTACTAGCTTGAGGAGGTCAGAACAGGAAGATAGTGCGCACACATGTGTGGCTGAAGAGATGGTGCAGAAGGCAGGCTTTCAAGCTCTTGGATTGGTGGAACTTTTCCTGTGGAAGGGGTGCCATAAACAAATAGGACAGGTAGCACCTGAACTCTAGGGGAAACCAATATTCTAGAAGGGAAATTTGCTAATGCTGTTGGGGCGGGCGGGGGGGTGGTGGTTTAAACTAGATTTGCTGGATGATGGGAACAGAAGTGAAGAGACAGAGGAAGATGTGGTTGGTGCACAAGTAGGGATAGCTGGTAGGAAATTTGAGTTGACAGACAGGCAGATAGGGTGGAATTGCAGCCATTTGGATGACTTGCAATGCAACAGGGACATAGTCAAAAGTAACAAATTGAGGATTGAAGATTTTGTATTTAAATGCACGCAGCATAAGAAATAAAGTGGCTTGGAAAATCACAAATGCCGTCCCACTATTCAAGAAAGGAGGGAGGTAGCAGAAAGGAAATTTTTGATTTGCCTAATGTCAGTGTTTGGGAAGATGTTGGAGTCGATTGTCAAGGATGAAGTTACGGAATACGAGGAGGCACATGACAAGATGGGCCAAATCCAGCATGGTTTCCTTAAGGGAAGATCTTGATTGACAAACCTATTGGAGTTATTTGAAGAAATGACAAGTAGCAGGGTCAGCACCAAGGGGGGGTATTTGTGGGCATGGACCCCTCCTAATGAGGTGCTGTGCCCCCCCGCCCGCTGTTTGCTGTCATTGCATCCTGTCAGCCCCTGCCCGCATCACTAGTCATCATTAGCACCCTGATTGATGCATGCTCGCGACTTTCCACCCGCCCCCCAGCCCCGTCTGTTCCATTAGCATCCTGATTGATGCATGCTCGCGACTCTCCACTCGCCCCCAGCCCCATTTGTTCCATTAGCATCCTGATTGATGCATGCTCGCGGCTCTCCACGCGCCCCCAGCCCCGTCTGTTCCATTAGCATCCTGATTGATGCATGCTCGCGACTCTCCACCCGCCCCCAGCCCCGTCTGTTCTGTCGGTATAGGTCGGTTCCATGCATCCGACCCTGACAAGCAGGCTTGATGAGGCAGATACAGTGGATTTTGTGTATTTGGATTTTCATAAGGCCTTTGACAAGGTGCCGCAGATGAGGCTACTTGAATGAATGCAACATTGCATTTGCCTTTTCCACCACCAACTCAACATGCAAGTTTACCTTCACAAGATCTCCCAGGTCCCTTTGCATCTGGGTATTTTCAATTTTCTCCTCTTTTAAAAAAAATAGCATGTCCAATTATTTTTTTCTACCAAAGTGCATGAAAATACTCTTTCCTACATTGTATTTCATTTGCCACTTCTCTGCCCTTTCTCCTAATCCAAGTCCTCCTGTAGCCTCCCTGTTTCCTCAACACTACCTGCCCCTATATCATCTGCAACAGCCACAAAGCCATTCATTCCATCATCCAAATCATTAATATACAATATAAAAAGAAGTGGCTGTAGAGCGCGTCGAAAGAACCAAAGACTTGTTGATCCAAACCAAGGCTTTTATTAACTAAAAGACTGGAGCATATCACAAGTAGGTCGACCAGTCCAGAATGACCTGGTCTGGCTAGGAGCAATCCTTTAAAACATGCCAGTAGGTGTAGCTACACTTTCAGCCAATCACAGTCATCCTACACTGCCATCTGTACATATGCACATTGGTGATAGAATCTGTACTATCACAGCAGCCCTAAATCCATCCCCTGTGGAACACTACTAACAACTGGCAGCCAACCAGAATACGATCCCTGTATTCCAACTCTTTGCTTTCTGCCAATCAGCCAATACTCAACCCACACAGGGTTTCAATATCAGAGTTTATAAGTGTGAGCGACAGACTGAGTGACAAGAAGTTTGCTTCATCACCCTCGTGCAGTTCAACATTGCTTAGAGCAATGGTTTCAAACTTTTTCTTTCTACTCAGATACCACCTTAAGTAATCTCTATGCCATAGGTGCTCTGTGATTAGTAAAGGATTACTTAAGGTGGAAAGAAAAAGTTTGAAAACCACTTTTCTAATCATACCTAATTGACTTGATATGTACACAGTTTCATAACTCCAAAGGAAATAGGCTAATGACAATTTTTCTCAAGCAAAATATTTCAGTAACAATTGGGTTTGGAGCAATGGATCTCGACCTTTTTTGTTCCCCACTCATATACATTTTAAGTAATCCCTTACTAATCACAGCATCTGTGGCATAGGGATTACTCAAAGTGGTATGTGAGTGGAAAGAAAAAGTTTGAAAACCACTGGCTTAGAGCATTGTAACATTTTATTTTGCAGTGTGTGAAGTCAGCAGTTAGGTTGGTTGATGCAGGCTTTGATTAAAGGAATAATTATATTAATCACATATTTTAAGCCATTCGACAACTTTTAGAAATCCATTGGGGTTTTTCTCTTGAGGACATCTCCGTGGCTGCTTGCACCAGTAATGCTTCAATCTGGGTTTGTATAGGTCTCTGATTCCCTATGTCATCTTTAAAATGCCAGAACTAAATATTTGTTCTGCTATTCCTTGTAACAGCTGAAATATTTCTAAAATAGTTTTGGACACCTGTTCCAGTCACATTGCATTTAATATTTACTAGCAAGCATAAATTGGTACCAGCTGATAAAATTGAACTCTGTAGTCTTGAACTTAGGTAATATATAATGCAGGTGGTCTGGCTAGTTGTTGAAATCATATTAGTGAGGGCCTATTTCAAACTTTGTTCTACACTGGGTCACTGATGTCAATTAACCACATATCGTGTTCTCAGAGTAAATTTTCATGGGCTATCCATTTTAGCCCCTTATAGATTTAGTTGTATTGAGGTAAAATCATATGCTGTATGAAGCCTAAATTGAATATTTTGAAAACTAAACTGTGCTAAGTATGATTTATCCACATATTAAAACATTAAATTATGAATAAATGTATAGGTGCATCCATTAGATCTCGTGCTGAATGAAACCATAGTACTTTTTACAAATATTTTAAAAAAAATTAGAGATGCAACACAGTTACAGGTCCTTCAGGCCCATGAAACCATGCCACTAAACTACACCAATTAACCTACAATCCCCGTATGTATTTGGAGGGTGGGAGGAAACGGAAGCATCCGGAGAAAACCTATACAGACACAGGGAGAACGTACAAACTCCTGACAGACAGCACCGAATTCAATCCTGGCTTGCTAGCACTGTAATAGAGCTGTACTACCTATTAATTTGTTAAAAATTAACAAGTTTAGTTTTAATAATTGAATTTCATCATTTCTTTAAATTGTAATGAACAGTCAAAATTATCTTATTTTATGATATGTTTATTAATAGAGGATTTTACACCAGTCAAATACAAGTCAGAACCAACTACAAAAGTTGAAAGAGAAATTCCTCCATATAATGGTTTTGGATCAGAGGAAGACTCCTATAATTCCACCTTAAGCCTGGAGCCCAAACCTCCACGACGTGATTTCGTAAAATTTATGGAGAAGGACAGGTAAAACAAAATGCATTGAAGTAAAGGAATAATTTAAGATAATTGTTTGGATTCAGGTATTGATGGACTGTCCACCATTTATTATTTGTAGATTTTGTCTATTTGCATAAACCACAATGGGGAAAATTCTACTTAATCAATTATTCTCCTAACTCATTTTTGAGAGGAGGGTGTATTAGATTTTAATTATGAGGAAGGATGCAATGATGTAAAAATATAATTAAGAGAAATGGGGTACAATACTACTATCTGTACCACCATTTCCAGTGGTGACATGTTAACACAATTTACAAAAGATTGCAGAGGGTCGAATGACTCTTTCAGGGAAATTACTTGATGGCCATGAAGAAGCCAAACTGGCAACTAGTAGCTTTCAGTGCAGAGAGCACACATGCATGTTGCCCATCATATTTGTCCAGTAAAGTCTGTTATGTCCTTAAGAAATATATCCAGGCCTATCCATTCAAAATCTTCAGTCCAAAAAAAATGAATGAATCATGCCTCATTTGTATTCTTAACTTACTTTATGTTCTTTTCATCACTTTTCCATGATTTTATCAAATAGATAGCCTATTTTTTGTTAAAATTCCTAAAATTATCATTTATTTCTTATAGATTTGACCAGTTTCCTCCTTTGTTGCAATTATTGTTCTTGAAACTTGTTCAGCTTTTAATTGCCATGCTAATACTTTATGAGCTCTTTCACCTAATTCATAATATCTCTTTCTACTTTATAAGTTTGTATTGTATTATATCTTAATTTTAAAAATTCCAATAATCTTTTTTCTCTTCATTTTTTTTGACATGTAATTCCTTCTCTAAATTTAATATTTCCTTTTCCAATTGGTCTACCTCTTTCATATGCTCTTTCTTTATCTTAGAAGTATAACATTATTTGACTTCTTAAATATGCCTTCATAGAATCCAATATAGTAAATTTGTTCATTACTTCATTTTCATTAGTTTCTAGAAAACATTTTATCTGTTGTCTCATAAAATTACAGAAATCTTTTCTTTTAAATAATCCATCTATAACCTATATTTTGTTCTTCCTGAATGCAATTAACAAAATTAAAGGTGAATGATCTGATAAAACTCTCCCTTGATATTCAACGTTTTGAACTCTGGCTTGTAGCAGTGAAGAGACTATAAACATATCCAAATATGAATATGTTCTAAAAGAATAAAAAGAATAATTTTTATCAGTTGGTTGAGTTCTTCTTCAAATATCTATAAATCTTTAATTAAACCTGTTAACTCTTTACTTTTTATAATTTTACCACCTGATCTACAACATTCTTCTTATAGACCTATATCATTATTAAATGCTGATTATAAAATTAAATATAAACTATTAACTAATAGATTAACTAAATATTTACCAAAATTAATAAATATGGATCAAATTGGTTTTATTAAAAATAAATTTGTAGATAATATAGTTACATTTATGAGTTTATTAAGTGTAGCACAAAAATAAAAAAAAACCAGGAGCATTAGATGCAGAAAAAGTATTTGATAGGTTAGAATAGGACTTTTTATTTAAAGTATTAAGTACATTTGGAATTCCAAATATTTTTATAAATTGGATACAAGCATTATATAATCAACCAAAAGCTAAAGTGATCACATATAGGCAAATATCAAAGCCTTTTCTATTAGAAAGATCATCTAGGCAAGGATGTCTGTTACTACCATTTTTATTTGCTTTAGCTATAGGACCTTTGGTGGAAATAATTAGAAGAGACAATGAATTAAAGGTCTTGCGATAGGTTAAAAAATTGAGAATGATTTTTTTTAAAATGGAAAGATCTGCCAATAACTTTAATGGGATGGGTAAGTTGTATTAAGATGAATATTTTTTCCAAGAATTCAGTATTTATTTCAATCATTACCCATTCCTATACCAGAGAAGTTTTTCCAATAACTAAATAAAAATATAAGGAAATTTATTTGGAGAGATAAAATGCCAAAAGTAGCCTTGGAAAGATTGACTTGGAAGTTTGAACAAGGAGGATAAAGATTACCAAATTTTAAAAATTATTATAAAGCAGCTCAATTAAGATTCTTGTCCTCCTGTTATCAAATTGGAGAAAAAAAACAGCATGGGTTCAGATTGAAATGAATAAAATAGGGGAAATTAATTCAGAGCATTTTCTTGTATAAATAGAACAATGAGTTATTGAAAAAGACAAAAGTACTGATTTTAAAACATGTGCTTAAGGTATGGAATGGAATCCATATTGAAAGGAGAATTAAAAAATATCAAATACCTAAGATTATGTTAAAACAAAATCAGCATATTTCTTTTACTTTATTTGATACTTGGTACAGTAAAGATACATAGAAGATAAAAGATTTTTTTTAGGTTCCATTTTTATGACTTTTGAACAAATGAAAGACAAAATAATACAACTTTTTCATATTATCTTAAATCATATTTAAAAGGGAAATTAGGTGCAAATTTAAGACTCCCAGAACAAAGTCAATTTTGAATATTTAATTACAGATACATTGATTGAGAAATTTATTACTAATATGTATATACAATTTCAAGGCACAATGCAGAAAAAGGAACTATTTAAATAAAAAAATGGGAAAAAGATTTAAATATACTAATTCATGATGAGGCCTGGTCAAGATTGTGCCAGGAGAGTGTAACCAATACAATTAATGTTAGATATCAAATGGTACAATATAATTTTTTGCCACCAATTATACTACACTCTGTATAAATTACATGGACTTAATTCAAATTGTTCTGACAAATGTCTCAAAGAAACAGGAACCTTATTAGATGCAGTTTGATCTTGTAAAAAAGTGTGAAAATTTTATAAAGACTAATATATTATTGGGACAAATTATTAAGATATAGATAAAATATCCCAGAATCCCAGAATTTTTTTGCTTGGTGATTTATATGACATCGATACTAAATTGAAGTTAGACAAATATCAATGAAAATTTTTGAGTGTAGCAATAGCGAAGGTACAGAAATTTATGGCAGTAACATGGAAGTCAGATGATTTTATGATTTCGGAAATTCAAAATTGTACACCATTGGAAAAGATTATTTTTAATTTAAGGTATCAACCTGAGAATTTTTACATGATTTGGAAACCAGATATCGATTTCATCAGTAAGAGTCATCCACATCATCCATAACATTCACTCCTCTCAATGAAGAATTAGAAGATACAAAATTATGTTAGGAAAATATGAATAGTGATTAATATATAATTTAAGTATTTTCTTTCTTTTTCTTTCTATCTTTTTTGGGGGGAGGGGGTGGGGGAGTAAAATAATTTTCATCTTACCAAGTGACATTCTCATTTTCTTAATCACTAAATTCTATTATTTGTTCAAACAACTTTATTAAATATTTCCGACATAGCTTGCAGTTTACAAGCCTATCATTAAATATGTCTTTGTAAGTTAATGGTCATTTTATCCTGTGATCCTTCGACAATTAATCATTACTGTCATTGCACCATTTAAATGATTGTTTACCTATGATATTTCACTCTGACCTCTCTGATCTGCAAGGCATATCATCAGGGGGCATTATGTTTTTGTTCCACAAGTTTTAAAACTGATTCTCAATTTATGATTTCAAATGGCCAACTTTCTCCTTTGTAAGTACATTATCACTACCACTAATCTTCAGTTAAAACCCAGACAAAGAGCTGATATAGTTTCTCTTCCATTCTTTCATAAACAGATTTTCATCACAACTTATTCCCATAATTTATTTAAATATCTATTTAAGATTTTATTTTAGTATTTCTCCCTATGCTGCCTGCTAATTCTTTTTCATGTCCCCTTCTCAACCCTTCTAATTATTTTTGATTGCCCCTCTATCTGCTGTGCATTCAACACTTGTATTTATAATTATCCCGCATTATTTAAAACTAACATACAAAATATAATGCTTAACAGTAACCCATATTTGTGGCTTTATGAACTTTGTTTTCAGACAAGGATTGGAAAGCAATGTGCTCCGGTTTAGTGCCAGATTAATTATAAACAATGAAATTAACAATGAACGGAAATTTATCCTTTCCTATTTCTTGAGTGATGACACTATTAGTATGTTTGAACCTCCAAAACTGAACTCAGGTAAAAATCTACTGTTCTCTCTCTCTCTCTCTCTCTCTCTCTCTCTCTTTCTCGATAGGTTAATACAAACTGATTTTTTTTGTAATGAAATCTTGCTTTTCTTGATAAAATTTCACTTGAAACAGTTGCTTCTTATCATAAATTTGTAAATTGTTCTAAATAATTATTTTGATATGCTCTTCCCATCCCAACATTTCAGCACCTAAAATGTAATTTTACAGAATTTTAACTGAAATTTCTCTCTGATATTTTTGGTTACCAAAAAAGCTGCATTTTGAAAGTAATGCATTGTGAACCTTTAAAATAAAATTGACATATAAAATAATGCTTTCTTCCTATAGGTGTCACTGGTGGTAAATTTTTGGAACGAGGACGAATTAAAAAACCTGGCCAGGAACTCTATAAGAGTGAGCTATCTGAGTATTTTACTCAGCAGGATCTATTTGTTGGATCTAAACTCTGCTTCTATGGGAACTACTTTTGCCTGGTCGATGCTGATGAGTATACTTTCTGTTACATGGAAAAGAATGCAGATGAAGTAGGTTACGTAACACTTTTTCTAAGCTTTAATTTTTTGATTACTTCATTGAAGTACCAGCAAATAACAGTAAATAAAATTGGTTTATTTACTTACGTGTAATTATTTCCAGAGATCATTTCTGGCAAGTTAAGCTCCTCACATGTTATTACTTAGGAACACTTACATAAAAGAGAGGCAACTCATGGAGACTTTATACCTGGAGGATGGCTGTACTAAATATGGACCAACTCAGAGCCTTGAACAGTTCTAAAGAATGACCATTGGCATGAAAAGTTAATTTGGTTTTTCTCTCTCCATGTATGCACAATGCCTGAGATGTTAAGTATTTCTAATATAGAGCTCTTCAGTGCAGTTGAAGGACCTATACTGTCTGTAAATATCTGATGTACACACTCATTCAGCATGCTATCTAATTCTCCTTCTTTTCACCCAGTGGAATTCTTCTTCCTCAATCGGTATGAATGAATGCTCAGAAAAATAAACACACATACTCTTGAATGTCTCTCCTAATGGGATTGAAAATCTTAAACTGGTTTGACTGGTAGAACAAATCAATCAGATAATAATAACAATAATAATAATAATTTAAAAAAAACAGAAAATAACAATATTTTCCCAAAAGGAGAACTGGTAAAAATAGTTTCTGGGTCCTTCACAAAGCTGAAAAAGATGTGTAAACCCAGAAACCCAAATCACTGATTGATATTGCCACATACGCTAATTAAACCAATTGGGATTCACCAGACATCACAAAATTGCCAAGAAGATTGAAAAAACATAGAAGAAGCTCATTAAAACCATGTTAATGGTGGAAATTGCTTTAGATTTTTTCATTAAAATGTAAGCCCTCCCAATAACAGTACAAAATCTTTCCACAGAATGACATCCAGCAAGATATTGCAGTGTCACTGTGCTCAATTTCATATTTGTGAGGGTATAGATAAGATGCTAATACTGGTAAACTGGAAAGGCAAGAAAATAATGGTATCGGTCTTGAGTTACAATGTCTCATTAGTGATCGACTTTAGTTGTTACACTGTAGGAATTAACCAGTGAAAAATGCAGAATTCAATTAATGTCTGTTTTCAATGCAGTTTATTAGTTTTAAAAAAAATCTTATTCCATTCTTTAATTCTACTTAATCTCAACTTTCTTTTCATCTAATTTTTCTGTTAGTACCAGAAGGCTAATATTTGCACAATTTTGACCAAGCTCAAAACAACTGCTAATGCACATTCCCTTGAAGTAAAAAGAATGTTTGCAGCTCACGATCATAACAGGACTGGAATAATCGGTTATGATGAGTTCAGGTGAGCTTCATGATGTCTATTTATTTGGGATCAGATAGCAAGGTGTTGCATTTCGGTGAGGCAAACGAGGTCAGCATTAGCACACTTAATGAAAGGGCCATAGGGAGTAGAACAAAGAGATCTAAAAATACATAGTTCCCTGAAAGTGGTGACACAGATAGTGAAGAAGTTGTTTGTCACAATTGTTTCCATTGATCCGATTATAGGAATTGAGGTATCATATTACTGCTGTACAAATCATTGGTATGGCCACATTTAGAATATTGTGGACTGTTCTGGTCCCCCAGCTATAGTAAGAATATCTTTGAACTGGAAAGGGTACAAAAAATGTTTTCAAAGGGTGAAGAGGTCTTGCATTATAGGGAGAAGCCGGATAAGCTCAGACTTTATTTTCCCCTGGAGCATAGGAGGCTAAGGGGGTGATCCTACAGTGGTATGCAAAATCATGAGTAGCACAGACACGATGAAGAGCCATTGTCTTTTCCTCAGAATAGGTTAGTCTAAAACCAGAGGTTCATCTGGATGATACCAGAGATGAGGGGGTTAGCCTGTGAAGAGAAATTGAGTGGTCTGGGACTGTACTCATGGAATTTGGAAGAATGAGAAGGGATCTTATAGAAATGTGTAAAATTATGAAAGGCATAGATAAGATGTTTCCATTGGTACGGGAGACTAGGAGACACAGCCATGATTCTGGGATAGTAGATTTAGGACGGAGATCAGGAGGGATTGCTTTTACCAGAGGGTGGTGAATCAATAGAATTCACTGCCCATTCAACCAGTGGAAACTACCTCAGTAAATATATTTAAGACAAGGTTGGATAGATATTTACATAGTAGGGGAATTAATGAATTTGGGGAAAAGGCAGGTCGGTGGAAAAGAGCCTATCATCAGATCAGCCATGATCTCATTGAATGACTCGGCAGGTTCAACGGGCCAGATGGTCAACTCTTGCTCCAATTTCTTATGTTGAGGGCATAGAATTAAGGTGAGGGGGTCGATTAAAAGGAATGGGAGGGAGAACTTTTTCCACACAGAGGGTGGTGTATATATGGAATGAGGTGCCAAAGGAAGTGTTAATGTGTTAGAGGCGGGTACAATTATGGTATTTTTAAAAAAAACATTTGGACAGGAACTTGGATAGAAAGGTTATAGAGTTATATACCAAGTGCATGAAAATAGGGCTTTCTCAATTTGATTTTGGTCTGCATGGGACCGAAATCTATGACTGTGACTATTGTGAGATCCTATTCATTCACATTAATGAATAGTGAACTTATAATTGTCATATTTGAAAGTTTCAATTTAAATCATGATTATTTATTACCTTTTTATTTAGTTGCGCATATCATAGTGGTTGTATGGGATTCTTTTCTGATTACTGTTGAGTTAGAGAGCTGTTTTGTAATGTTACTTGAAACCTCATTAATATCATTCAAGCAATGTCATGTTGCTTTTATAGTGCTACCTGCTATTTCATTACTTTGAAAGTTTGATTTTACTATTTTTTAATATTTTATGGGTTATTATGGCAATAATAATATTATAATAATTTATTTTATCCATTTTTTCTGTAAAGGAATATTATAATTCAAATTGGAGAAGGACACCTCACTGAACATGAAGTGATTACAATGGGCCGCTATTACAGCATTCGTGAACAAGAAACAAACACTTGCCTTATATTACATTTGGTTCAAGAGGAACTGAGAAAAAAATGTTTTGAAGATTTTCTCCAAATATCTGAGGCTTTCATGTATGAGGATCGACAAAGGTAACAAATATGAGTATCTGCATCATCAGTTTTGTTACTAGTTTACACAGTGAATCCCCAACATGTTCCTAAAAAATGTTATAATATAATAATTGTATTATTCACATCTCTCACATAGATCTGAGATTATCACAGCCAAGACTAAAAAAGATAAATCAGCCCAATCAAATGTTTTATTATTGAACTGCTGATACTCCAGGAAGTGAGAATGCTTACAGATTTACTTGTTCCTGGTGCAGTTACTATGGTTAATTATCTTTATGTTATTCTACTACATCACTGACAAAAGGCAAAGGAGGAAAAACCCAACACCCAACCCCAACCCACCAATTTTCCC
Source organism: Narcine bancroftii (assembly GCF_036971445.1). Lineage (NCBI taxonomy): Eukaryota > Metazoa > Chordata > Chondrichthyes > Torpediniformes > Narcinidae > Narcine > Narcine bancroftii. The sequence goes on from NC_091475.1 coordinate 29,166,737, forward strand.
TTGCAACCGCTGCAACCGTGTCTGCCTGTCCCGCATCGGACTTGTCAGTCACCAACGAGCCTGCAGCTGACGTGGACTTTTTACCCCCTCCATAAATCTTCATCCGCGAAGCCAAGCCAAAGATTCTACTCCCACAACATCTGTTTGATATTAAAAATATCCCCTAATAAGTGGTTCTCAGGCCAGCATGGACAAAACAGTGTTAATTGTATTGAGAATGTATGTAAAGAAAAAATGAGCTTTTTGTTGATTTAAAAATACAATATTTGATCATCTTTGATTAAATTACTTAAGGCAAATTATGTTGAAAAGATATTCAGTGCAAAACAATTCTCATGTTGGCAATGGGGTGGTTGACAAAAGGATTATTGAGTAGCAGAATAATAGTAATGCATTCCAAGCAGAATTGAACAAATGGGTTGATGTGGATTAAAGGGGACCAATCAAGCTATGGACTGGAGGATTTACTTGAGAAACAATCAGAACACCTGGTCATATAAATCAGAGGTTCTTCAAACATTAAGTCCAAGAAGCTGTGGTTTCATGAAGTAAAGCTCAAATTCACACTTCTCATTCCTTCTTTTGGACCTTCTCCCAAATGTGCTAGATCTTCCTGCAAAATTATTGGTTCCAGCCTTTTGAGATTAAATCCATCCTGTTTATATTGGCCTTGTTCCCCATAAATTGCCCCTTTGCCTGAGGAATCTGAATTTCTAATTAAAAACTCAAAAGAAATGTTTTACATAAATATAACTTCTGCAGGAACATACCCATCATCTTCATGTGTAACCTCTATCTTGGGATTATTTCACATGAACATAGTTGGTTTCTTGAGGGTTTAGCTTAAGTCAAGTAGTTCAGTGGTCACCTCTTAGAATTATTATAAAATTCAATAGCTTTTGCATCATTTATTTTAAGGCATTTCAATTGAATAATAATTTTATCTTAGTCTATAAACCAAAATAAAAAGATAACATAACAATTATTTTGAATTATTTCAAGTTATGTATACTGTTCTGTCCTGGTTATAATTAAACTTTTCCATATACCATAGTAAATGATAAGGAGTTACATCAGGAAATCTGGGACAGATTTGGGACAGTATGGCTAAGATGCACAGTCTCAAAAAAAAAATCAAGGAAAATCTGGTTCAACAATCCAATGTTTTCTTCACCCAACATAAGCAACAATTTGCATGTTTCATGGTGGGCTCTCGTGAAACGAAATGCCTCATGTGCTTAACAGGATTACCAAACAAAAATTTGCAGAATATGGTATAAAACTAATATAAGATTAAAATTAAATTACTGAGGGATTGCTGATGACACTTGGGTCCATCTCACTTTCACAAATTTACGGTAAATTAGTAATTCTGCTTATCTAGCAAACAGAAAGGAAGACATTCCTCAGAAATCACATCAAGCAAATTTAGACAAATTGCCACCTTGGCGTTGTGTTTGAAACTGAGCTAAGTTTCCATCTATTTAATCACTGTGTAAAGAAAGAGGATCAGAGATATATCAGCATTAAACATTTATCTGTTAATAAATTCAATAAGGAAGTTCAGCACCAAGGTTTTCTGGATGTGTGATTTTATCTTTAAGCATAACTTCAACAATTGAATCTCACCATTTTGTCAGAAAATTTTATTTAATATTTTCAAATTACATAAAGAAAATCAAATACATATAAAGTAACTATAAACTACATCCCCCTCCCCCTTACTAATACAAACCCTCCCCCCAAAAAACCCAACCCCCAAAACCTTACAAAAATCCAATCAAATATCCATTTTAAACAAATCCCTCAAAAATGTTATAATTTCCTCCCAAAAATGCTTAATTTTCTTACACAACCAAACTAAACATACAATAGTACCTTTCTGCTCTCTCCATCTAAAACATAAATCTGTTAAACTGAATCCATATCTCTTCAATTTCTCAAGGGTTAAATATAATTGATGTAAAAAATTATAATTGACCATACTAGACCTCACATTAATTAACTTTGTAACACTGTCAACACACATTTTTGACCATTCCTCCCATGTCAAAACAATATTTAACTCTTTTTTCCCATTTCTCTTTAACTTTATATATATCTACTTTTTCCATTTTCTCCTGCAACAACCTGTACATATCAGAAATAAATGGGAATGTATTTGGTAGGAAGAGATTTTAACTGTTGTTTAGATCCCTTTTTGGACAAATCTCCAAAAATTGTTCAAACAACTAAAATGGCGAAAAGACTGCTTGAGATGGTGAAGGATTTAAATTTAGTGGAAATTAAACCCAACTGAGAAAGATTATTCATTTTATTCAGCTTGGCACAATTATTTCTCAAAAATAGATTTATTTTTGATTTCTGCACATTACAAGGTAGATTTAATTTTGTAGAATATAAAAGTAGATTATTGTCAGATTATTCATTATTATTGGTTAAATGTTTAATTGGTTAACTGAGACAGCTTCTCGATGGAAGTTTAATGAAATGTTATTGAAGAGACCAGATTTCATTAAGTATATGAGAGATCAAATTATTTTTTTATTTCCAAATGAATGAAAATTCAGTTCAAAGTAAATTTATTTTGTGGGATGCTTTAAAAGCATATTTGAGGGGACAAATTATTAGCTATACAACAAAGATTTTAAAAAACAGTATTTATTAGAAAGTTTAAATTTGGAAAAGGAAATTGAAGAGTTGGAGAAAAAAAATTACAAAAAAATTGTACAGAGGATGAAAGATACAATTACCTAAATTGAAATTATGTTAAAATAATTTATAAACATATAAATATGAGAAAATGATTTTGCAGTCTAAGCAACATTATTATGAATTGGGAGAAAGAGCACATAAGGTTTTGGCATGGCAACTTAAAACTGAGCAAGTATCAAGGACAATTAATGCTATTAGGAAGAATGGAGAAATTACTTATAAACGAGAAGATATTAATGATGAACTTTTAAAATTTTATAAAAATGTATATACGTCAAAGGGTGATCAAGAAATTGATCAAATTGATTTATTTTTATCTAGTTTAAATTTGCCAGTGTTGAATGAAGTTGAGGTAAAGAATTTAGATATTTTATTTACTGAATTAGAATTGAAAGAAGCTTTGCAATCGATGCCTAATGGGAAATCTCCTTGAGAGGATAGATTTACAATAGAGTTTTATAAAGAATTTAATGATTTATTATTTCCATTTCATAAAGATGATTTGAAACAAGCAACTGAAATGGGTGTATTTCCAGAATCTTTCTCAAGAGCATTGATGACAGTTATACCTAAAAAAGATAGGGATCCTTTAAAAGTGTTGTCTTACAGACCAATATCATTATTAAATGTTGACTATAAATTGATGGCAAAAGTTTTACCTAATAGGTTAGCAAATTATTTGCCAAAATTGGTACATGTCGATCAGGTAGGTTTTGTTAAAGGTAGATATTCAGCAGATAATATAGTTAAATTTATTTCATTAATTAATGCTGCAAATCAACAAGATAATCAACCAATGGTTGTACCTTTGGATGCTGAGAAGGCATTTGATCGAGTTGAGTGGAAGTTTTTGTTTAAATTATTGGAAAAATTTAATTTTGGTCGTTTTTTAGGGGTTGGGTTAGGGCTTTATATGTGGGACCTATGGCAAGGATAGTGATGAATAGTAGTGGTCAGTTTTCAAAATCTTTTAATTTATCTTGTTCTACAAGACAGGGTTGTCCTCTTTCACCTGCTTTGTTTGCTTTGGTGATAGAACCTTTAGATCAGGCTGTTCGACAAGATTTTGATATTAGGGGAATTAAAGTGAGAGAAAATTAATATAAAATTCGCTTATTTGCAGATGATGTTTTGGTATATTTAACTAATCCAAAAACTTCACTAAGGTCATTACATTGAATAAGTATGGTAAATTATCAGGATATGAGATTAATTGGGAAAAGAGTGAAATTTTACCATTAGTGGAAGAAAATGGATGTAGACAAATTACTAAATTTAGATGGTCAAATAAAATTAAATATTTAGGAGTAGTTGTAAATAAAAATGATCACAAATTATTTAATTTGAATTATGTACTTTTATTAAATAAGGTTAAAATTGATTTAGATAAGTGGAAAGATTTACCATTGACCTTAATAGGAAGAGTGAATTGTATAAAGATGAATATTTATCCTCGAGTACAATACCTTTTTCAATCTATTCCTTGTGTAGTTGCAAAATTTTTTTTAAGGAAATAAATAAAGCTATCAGGTTATTCTTATGGAAAGGTAAATTATCAAGGGTTTCTTTACAAAAATTGACTTGGCATTATGAATTCGGTGGTTTGCAATTACCTTGTTTTTATAATTATTATGAGGCGGCACAGTTGAAGTTTATAAATAGATCATTTGATATTGAACAATCTCCTATGTGGGCAAAGATAGAGATAGATCAGAGTTTGGAAAATAATATTAATCATTTTATTTATAAATGGAATCCTTTATTGTTACAAGAATTTAAATTACCTGTTTTACAACATATAATGAACATTTGGTACAATCGCAATTTAATTACAGGTTCTAAAGGGATAGTTTTGATAAGATCACCATTATATCAGAATAAATTAATTCCCTTTTCATTACATAATCCTTACTTAAAAGATTGGGAAATTAAAGGAATAGTTAATGTTATAGATTGTTTTGAAGCAGGGAGGTTTTGTTCATTTAAAAGGTTACAGGAAAGACATGGTATTGCATCAAATTCTTTGTTTGTTTATTACCAACTTTGAGATATTTTAAAGAAGAATTATGGTAAGGAAATAAATTTACTAGGTCAAACGAAATTTGAATTATTAATTGCAGGTAAAGGTGAAAAAGGCTTTATTTTGTCTCTTATTTATTGAAGTTTTGAACCTTAAAGAATATATTTTTCTCCTGGTTTATAACAGAACTGGATTCTTGCCAGCTCAGGAAACGCGAATTATTTTGAAAGGTTTCCAGCTGCCTATACCAAATGATGTTCTTGAAGAAATTATTTCAAAGTAGGTTTTAAAACATTAAAATTTCTGTTTGAGTAATTATTTAGAAATGATCAATTGTCTACTTACTTTAGTAGTGTGATAACAATGTTATTCTGTCAAGAGAATAATTGGGATAGCAATTACTTGTATTAGGACTTTGTCATTATAATAGGATTGGATATGCTCAGAAATTAATTTCCACGCTTGTGTTTGGATTGAAATGGGATTTAGAGGAAAAAAATGAGCCAACCTACACCTGGGAATCATCCCTTCTAATTGTTGAGTGGGCACCAATGTGGAGCTGCAGGGAACTGTTGTTTGCTATTTGTAGGGTTTTGCTAGAACTGCTCATCTCCAAACCTCACTGTAGCCTTGGTCTAAATATGGATCAAAAAGATATATTCTGAGGTGAGGATGAAAACCTTGAGATTAATCCACAACTTAAAAAAGTATGACACCAAGAAGATATCATGGCAAAGTTACTCAAATGCTTGGATTCAAATGTTATACCTAAAAAGATAGTTGTGGTTGTTGGAGGTCTATAACCCCTGTTCCAAGACATGTCTGCAGGGCAGTGTCTGTGGTGGTACACCACTGGCCTACTGCAGGGGGAAACCTCTGTACCTGCAGGAGTATGGGGGACAGGACAACACCTGGCCAGCTGTCAATCAGCTGACCTGAATGGATCAAGCCCCACCCGGTCGGGTTTCAATCACCTTCTGGGATACAAGCCTGAGCCGGCCCTCCGAAGACTCCCTCAGAGTTTACAGCCAGCCCTGCTCTGTGGACGTCTTTGACAATTAAAGCCTGTTGTACAATCTTTACCTTGTGTGTGTCTGATTCTGTCTAACAGCGCACCACAGTGTCCTTGGCCCAATCTCTTTCAGCTGTTTCATCACTGATATTCTTTCCATAACTTTAAGATAAAAAATGGGAATGTTTACTGACCTTGGCGAAATGTTCAGTTTCATTAGCATCTCTACAGAAAATGAAGTAATTCCACTGCTTCTAGACACCAAGACTGATATTATTGCTTACAAAATGAGTAATAAACCTTGGTTCATCAGCAATCCAACATGATTAGACTAGAGAAATCCAAAACTGAAAACGCTGGTACCTTGAAGAAACAATGAACTGCTGAGTCTCAACAAATGGTCCTGACCTGAAATATTGACTCACCATTCCAACTCATGGATGCTGCTCGACTTCCTGAGTTCCTCCAGCAGTTCATTTGTATGTTCAGGCTCTGACTCCCAAGCTCTACACATCAGTGATCTATCCCAACCACGCACTGGCACGGCAAATAGAATTGTTGCCCCGCAGTTCCAGTGTCTGGGTTCAAACCTGATATTGGGAAGTTTACAAATTTCCTTGTGATCATATGGGCTTTTTCTGGGTGCTCTGGTTTCTTCCTTATCACAAAGATGTGCTTGATATGGACTCAGTGGGCCAAAGAGCCTACTTCCATGTTGGGTCTATGATTTCTTTAACACCACAATTTCTAGCTACTTTGATAGGGATTCCTGACCCAGAAATTAGGAAATGGTTATGTTCTTTAAAATGTATATTAATGTTTCAAATTATTTATAGGTGTTTTTAACAATTTAAAAATAATTTTGAAGGATATTTAAAGATCTGATGGTTTTTAAGTATCTTTATATATCAGAAATATTTAAAAACTCATAAAAATACTTAACAGAAATCCTTGCCCAGGATTCGAGGAGGGGTCTCAGTAATTGGTGGTTGTTTGCCAATAAGGATTCGAACACCTTGCCACCCAATTTCAGGATCAAAATATCCAGGATAATTAGGCCTGTACATTCATACCTTTGCTTTTTCCCTTTAACCTATTCTCTCTCACATACATATCATCTCCCCTTTGATATTTCTGACACCCAACTACTGCTTTTTCCCTTTAACCTATTCTCTCTCCCATACATATCATCTCCCCTTTGATATTTCTGACACCCAACTACACTAGCAGACAACTTATAGCCAACTACTACTAATCAGCATGTCTTTGGGATGAGAGAGGGAATTGGAATATCTGGAAGAAATTCAGGCAGTCACAGAGAAAACATGCAAGTTCACCAGAGGTCAGGATTGAACCCAGGTCTCTGGAATTGTGAAGCAGCAACAATATCTGATGGTGTGTAACAAGGCACGTCCGTAATTTGTACAGAACATTGATATTATTGTTTTACATTTATTTCAAAACACTTTAAGGTTTCAACGAGGTGATGGACAAGTAGCATACAGGAATCTCATCTTGGGCTTGAACTGGAGAGAAAACCCTGTACCACCTGTTGAATCAAAGGTTCCCATCAAGGTAAGATACAGAATATATGTTGCATTTGGTTGCCTTTCAGAACTTCAACATCTAAACACTGATTAAAAAGAAGCATTACTATTATTAACAGATTGTTGGCTCTTGATGCTTTTATGAAAATATCTTTTGAAAAGTTTGAATAGATCTTTTTTTACTTCACTAAAACAAGATGTATACTTATCAAGTCATTTTTAAACTAATTGCCAATCATGCTATTTTTAAAATTTAACTAATCTTTGGATTTAAAACTATTTATACAATTGCCAATTATTTAAATCCCTATTTATTTTGTTCACACATATCAAAGGAAGATGCTTCATATGGGATTCAAAATGCTTCCAAGCTGCAGAATAATATGGATAAAAGGGACATTTTTTAAATTGTCTTAATCTTATAGATGTCATTTACAGAGATTCGATTTGCTGAAATAGAATAATTGCTCCGAAGTGATTGTTCATTGGCAGTGTTTTCCACAGATGCTGGCAAATGTTTCTTAAATTGCTGGTATTGTTTGTGACATGTCGTATTTGCAGCATTTTATATTTTGGAATTGAACGGAATAGTTTGTTATTGAATTTAATTGAATAGATTTAATGGGAAAGATTAGAACTTTCAAACAATAGCTGCAAGTTTCATATCCTTAACTGAAAGGGAGGCAGAGAATTTTGAGTTTTACAATGTGAGACTTGGAAACTGAAATATAGTAGCAGTTCACCTTTAATGAGGAACACAAACTTGGTATGTCCTGGATTCAATTTGAAACATTGGCCTTTGTTCTGTGGCTGGCATTAAAAGGATGATGCTAACTTTGAAGAATACTGTCCGCGATCCAACATCTCGTAGTCTTCCTCTTTTCTCTCAATTGGCAGAGTGTATTTTCATTACTTAAATACTTTCAATTAAAACTTAATTGTCTGCACATATTGTGTTTTCACAAATTTGATCCAGGTTGCTGTGCATTAGACAAAAGTTAACATGGAGCTATTGAGCATATGTACTGCAAGTTTTGCCATCACTTGTGTAATTAATGTTGTGTGTCTGAAGTCCAATTTAACTATTGAGAACTGGCTACCCATCAGCTAAAGGCTCATAAATAGGAGGTCTGAAGCATTTAGATCTCTCAAGTAATGCTCTTGATGCTTATTTCAGCCTTCACCCCAATTTGCAGCTATTGCCCTGAGGACTTGCGATGAATGTCCAACTGACTCCAATCAACCACAGATCCCGATCCAATCATTTATTGTCACCACAACCCCTCTGGAATTCTCTTCCTATAATGCTCAATTCTTTCCTGCTTCCAGCCCTTCCTCGAAATCTTTCTCTATAAACTCATCACAACACATGATCCACAGTATATCTAACTTCCATCATCAGCTCTAGAATGTTGGAGCAAGTGGAGGAAAACCTGTGTTTGTCTAATAAAAAAGTCTTGTAAACAATAATTAAATGCATTAACCCCACCCCCACCCCCCAATAAATGCCACCTGATTTGGGATTCCATGTGAACATAGATTTTGTGAAGTTGCTAAATCCTCTGTACTGGCAATTTCTTCTGTGTTATACTGAGAACTGCCTTCTTGAAATTAATCTACTGGTTATATCTGCCTTGGGAATATTCCCTTCATTTATTTGGAAGGAGAAGAGTGGGTACAAGAAAGAAATATGAATACTAGTTGTTACATTATTTTTAATCCTTGAATTTAGTGAATTTTTAAAAAACCTTTAAAAGTACACTTTTAATCAGCATAAAGAGCCCAGATAGTACATATAATACATCACATTCACAGAATTTAATATGAATGAATGAATCCATAATTTAATAGGTTAAATAACTTGTTGCAGTATATTTCCTGCTATGTATGGAACGGCATTAATGAATTTCAGCCTCTATATAAAATAAACTTCCTTTGTAAGATCACAACTTCTCTTTCAACATTACACCACTGTGTGAAAATTCTCACTCCTGCTGGCAACTGATTTCCAGGTCTGGTGGTGGGTGGGTTGAGTTTTCTTATCTCTTGGAATATACTACTTTCTTCCATATATCTGTTTGACCAAGAATCATAGGACCACCTATCACTTTGGCCCACAAAGTTCTTGCCAACCATCAAGGACCCTTTTACAGTAATCACATTTTATTCTCTGTACACTCCCCTCCCATCAACCTCCCCAGATTCTACTGCTTTCCTACACCCCAGACATAATTTACAGAGGTTAATTAATCAATAAATATGCAAGTCTTTGGGCTGTTGAAGGAAATTGGAAATCACAGAGGAAATCCAAAAGGGCACAGGGACAACTTGCATATTTAAGGTAGTACCAGAGCTCAGGATGGAACCCAGATCACTGAAGCAAGTTCCTCTACTAGCAATACTAATTTGCTCTCTAGACTTGCATGTCACTTTCAGTGAAGGTGGGAGTGGTCTCCTTCAAGGTAGCAGAATGGAGGAAGAAGGTTTTGTTGCTCATAAAAAGAGGCTTTTACAAGTATGATGCAGCAATTCTAATACAGAAACAAAATGAGCCACACAACACTACAATCCTTACTACTATCTTGGTTCACCTATGATAAACATGGATGCATATTAACCCCTCTCAAACATCTCTGAAGGACTATCTGCACAAATCGTAATGCACTAATGAATGAGTTTTCTCTGAAATAGATTGCCGCCACTGTTCTCATTGGTGTACCGCTCAACCTGACAAGACATTTCTATCTGAAATGAGTGGAGAATTATCGAATAGGATCAGCAGCTGGAGCCATTTCCTGCTAGGGTTTTTGTATTAGAATCCTGTTTGGGCATTTGGCTTTCTCGGTGTACAGAAGCCGTCTTGTCCTTTTGATCTGTCTGATGAGGATCTTCATGTCTTTTTCAGTATCCCACTCCCATGCAGCTTCCACACCATTGTGTATCTTGCTGGTGTTTTTAATTTAATTTAGGCATACCACACGGTAACAGGCTCTTCCAGCCTACAAGCCTGTGTAGCCCAAATCTTTGGCTGCCCTGAGAAGAGTTCATTCAAGGGTGGATGCTGTAATCTGATTGATAGACAACGAGTAGTTGAAAGTTGCATTTAATTGATCTTGGTCCTGGGCTCACTTTAAAAACCCTCGATCAATTTCGCAATTTGTTGCAGGATTCTGACTGGGTACTGGCACTAAATGCAGTACAGATATATGCACAAAAAATATGAAATATAATTTCCATAAAGAAAGTGGGAATAGTTGCTTCTTTTATGTTGGTGAATTATATTTTCAGGCATCTAATGAAAACAATTTAAAATTCAGGGTGCTTCTTATATCCTCTACAGCCTATAAATTTCTCCTCCGTGGCTTACAAATGATGATAAACAGCATCATCTTGGCAGCTTTCCTCTTGTCTTACTCATCTCCATGCTCCACCTCAAATCTGAGATTCCCTGTTCTATTTTCTTCAATGATGTCAATGGTATTTGATCGAGAATATTAGTGTTTTTAATCCCATGCTGCATTCTGCAAGACACCTTTGGGATGATGCAAACTACAAGATTTATCTCCAATGGATCAACAGTATATTTTACTTTGAACTTGGTATTTGCTTAGACTCTGGTAACCACAATTGGAGAGCATACCTAGATGGGGAAGTAAAGTGTAACCCTTGTCCCCTTTCTGGTCAGTGTTGGCTCTGAAATGTTGGACTTGTGCTTCCCAGAATCATTGTATTCAAAATGAGGAAGAAGTTCTAGTGACGCACAGACTTGTTTTGTTCATGTAAAGATCATCTCACACGGGCAGATGACAGCACTTAGCAGATAACTGCACTTGTAGGAAAGCCACAATGGTGGCACATTCTGGTGTCCACGTTGCATTTGCAAAGTATGAGCATTTCTCAATGACTACAATGCCCGAGAGACCTGTCTGATCTATTGGTAGGCATTGCAGCAGAAATATGAATGAAACACAAAAGTTTGCAGACATTGTAATTGTAGTAAAGACACACTGAAATGCTGGAGGAACACAACCAGTCTTTCAGCGTACATAGGAAACAAAATATATTGCCAAAGTTTCGGGCCTGACCCCTTCTTCAAGGAATAAGCAGAATGAGCCAAGAGCAGGAAACCTTTTGGGTGGTGAAAGCTCATTAATTGAAGCTGATCTATTAGCAGAGGATGAAGAAGAAGGAGAATAGAGGAGAGAAAAAGAACAACAATGCTGGAAATGTGAGATACAAAACACAGCAGTTGCTGGAAATTGAAATAAAAGAGAATACCAGAAATACTGTAGCAATTTAGATAGCATCGGTAAGAGAAAAACAGAGAATTTTACATTTCAGATTTCCAGCAACTCCTTGTATCTCACAATTGCAACATTTTTTCTCTATCCTCATTAGGTTCCCTCTATTTATATTTACACTGATCAGTTGTAGATAATAAATTTTGACTACCCTCTCATCCAGCATCACCATCATTTTAGCCATAACCTTTCTCTTGATCTCCTTCTTTTCACACATTTCCTTTGTTCTCTCGAGCTATCCACCTCCCTTCCAACTTAAAATAAGTCATGTAATTTTTGGAGGTGAACTAAAATCCTGCAGATGCCATGGTCTAGTGTTGGAGGAACTCACTGAGTAATGGTAAAGATGTCCGAGAGCTGCCATCAAGTAGTGCACTTTCACCTCCTCCCCCACCATTATTCGGGGCCCCAAAGGGTCCTTCAAAGTGAAGCAACACTTCCTCTGTGAATCTGCAGGGGTAATTTACTACACCCGACGCAGCATCCTCTACATCGGGCAGAATCAAAACTTTTTGGAAGATCACTTCATTGAGCATCTTCACTCTGTCTATTGCAACAGTAAGGACCTCTCAATGGTCAACCACTTCAAACCCACACCCCATTGCCACACTGACGTATCTGTCCATGGCCTCATGTATTACCAAGTTGAGGCCACCCACAAATTTGAGGAGCAACACCTTCCTACTCTGTCTCCACAGACTCCAACTAGGTGTCATTAATGTCGACGTCTATTTTCCACTCCTGGGTCTCTCTCTATCCCTTATACATCTATTTTCCTCTAATTCCCTTTTCCTATCAGAAAGATGTCTTTCTTAGCCTGCTGCCCATTTCCCATATTGGTTGTCAGCTTCTTTCTCTTTTACCTGTCTTCTGTATGTTAGCCTGTGTTCTACCTGCTTCCCCTCCCTTGCCCCCCCCTCACCTTTTTATTCAGTAATCTGCCTGATTTTTGACCCTCCTGAAACAATGACTACTTTTTAATTTCCATGGATGCTGTGTGACCTGCTGAATTTCTCCAGCACTTTTGTGTACTGCACTTGATTTATTTTTCACAGTTTTGGTGCAGAGCCATTGATCTGAAATAGTAACTCTGTCTCCCTCCTCAGATTCTGGTGACCTCTGAGCCTTTCCAGAATTTTTTATTATTATTCCTCTGTTGTAAATGTTTGTTCTCATGCAGGGCATTGCCACTTAGGTTTGGGTGGTCGTAGGAGTGCAAATTGATAAAAGAGCATAGGTGTGCAGCGAACTAGGGCATCTTGCCACTTGTACCAAGTTCAAGCCTTTTGTGTGAAAGATCTTGTTTCCATTAGAAATTCACTGCCAAATGACATGATGCAAAACTAGTGCATTTTGAAGCCATATGAATTTCTACCTTTCAGAGTCCAACAGTGATGTTAATAAACTGTCTTTGTAGCAAATCATAATTAAGTGATGCGAGAATTTTAAAATATTTTACAAAGCATGATTGAAATGGAAGCCGATATATCATAAACAAACTATAAACATGAATATTATTTTAAAATCCTTTGAATTTTGAAATATTTGAGAAAATGATAATATGCACATATAAACATTTTCAAGGGCAGAGAGATTGCTTAATGTTAGCATTTAGTATGTTATTAACACTTACTTGAGAGCAATGTTTTACACTGGAAATTGTTTATTTTTATCTAAATTTTCTGACTTCCTCAAATTATGATGAAGTGACCTGTAAAGTTGTGAATTCAGTGAAAGAGCAGAGAATCTCTGAGGGCAACTTCTGGATTTCTGCTCAACTGTGCTCGTACATCAGAAATTGAGCTCAGCTACTTGATATAATGGCAACTTATAATGACAGTTTCACTTTTATCAAAACATCTTATCCAAAATAACTCATCCTCTGGATCTAGAATGGGAAGTTATGTACAAATGGAATTCTACACTACTGCATTTGTCATATCCATGTTGATTCATCCAAATATATCATTCCCAAATTATTAAATACCTGATCAGGACATAGGAACATGGATAATATAACTTTCTCCTGAGACCATATATCAAGATTTCTTCTTTCTGTTTATCATTTCAGCTTTTCACCATGAGTTCAGAGTTCCCCATTAAACAAGTGAAGAATATCAACTATATAGCTTTAATCGAAGATCTGTTTGGTAAACAAGAGTAAAATGATTCAAAGTGGGTCTTCTTTTCCTTATTCATAGAAAATTGTATAAGCTTAATTATTGTTTCTTTATAGACGGGCACATATGGAAAGTCAAAAGTCTTTCAAGTTATTATCATAATTGCAGTTAGAAATCAATCTGAAAAACAAAATATTTTCACTGTACAGACCTTCATCCATATCAGTAATTTGTGTCTAAGGTAAATCTGAAAATAAACAAGAATACTTTAAAATTTAACCCATTTTTGTGAGTATTTTATTTCTCGGTGTTTTGGAATGAAGACTCAATGTGGATTTTCACTTCTTCATTTTTTGACTTGTAGGACACCACTCTTTGCAAATTTTGAATCATGTAGCTTATGATACGACCGGAAACTGTCAAAAACCTGACAGTTAATAAAAACTTTTTAAATAGAGATACTGCATGTACCACTACAGCTGTCACACATTGTCAGAGTCAGCCTTCGGACCTGAATTTTGTATCCAGCTTCTCCTTGCTTAAAAAAGGTAATATCGTTGACATTGGACTGCTGTTCATGCTTGCATTGTGAATTTTTTTATATAAATGCTTTTATCATGTTCCCAATGGCCAACTTTGTATATGATGGTTCTTTGGAAAGTATATGGCTCCAGGTGAATCTCTGAATTTGATCTATCTACATAAATTATAGATCGACAAAATTCACCTAAACATGTTTGGTCCAATTTTCAGAATGTGGCAGAAACATTCTTAAAGATGAATGCAAGTGGCCTTGCAGGTAAAAATAAGGACATGCAAAACTTGATCTTCACTGTAAAGAAAGGAGATTTACAAGGAATAGTAAATCTGTAGATATATTCCATATGTTTTTTTTTTACCATAGTTTATAAAAGAAGATAAAGTAAAATTGCATTCGCTTTAGCCTTAATTTTAAGTTCTAGTAAAATCACCTCCTTGAACTGAAATTTACCAATACCACATCTGAATCAATTCTGAAGTTCTCTTGCTAAAGAGCTTATTTTGAATATCTTGGCACTGAAAACTCCTTGACTTGGGCCTCAAGAAATGCCAACTTTTGGTTGTGTAGTACATGTTCAATGGGCAGGCTGCCAGAAAGTGTTGATATTAAACTGAGCAGAACTGAAGCAACCTCATTATTTAATTTCTAACCATGCCCTTACTTTTAGCTACTGGTCTATTCTACTTAATAGCACACTTTCTTCTGAGTTGGGAAGGTGCAGCTTCAGAAACTAAAACCAAAGCCATTTTCACACCATCAATTCCGTGTGGGTTAACCAGCTAATTTAGCGGGTCCATTCCTGGTAATTGTGCAGCCTGAATTGTCCCAAACGAGCAAGATGAGTCAAATTCAACCAGGCTCTGACACTTGGTGGGAGCCTGACCGAGTTAACTCACTAATCACTTTCTGGCAATGTGAAAGTACAACCTGCTCTCGCATTGTCACTGCTGGAGGTGGGACCCTCTTAAAATGCCGGATTGTTGATGGTGCAGTGAGAAAGGCTCCAAAGGTGCAGCATGCCTGGTAAGTTTTCCCGCTTCCTAGGAGGGTTGGCAGTGTGAAAGGGGCTATTAAAAAGTGGGGTGACTTTCCAATGCAGTAGTGAGGCTATAGTATTGAAGGTATTGCTTTTAGATGAATCTTTAAACTTCAATCCTGTATGCTCTCTCCAGAGGGTGTAAAATATCCAATGGCATTAGTTCAAGGAAAAGCAGATAAGTTATTACCAATACTTATGCATCCATGAACATTTCTTAGCAGATCATTGGGTTTCTAGGATCTTGCTATTTAGAAATGGGTTGCCATGACCATTCCATTGTAATGATGACATAACTTAAAATCGCAATGCCGTAAAATGCTTTAGGATATTGTAAGAGACATTATGTAAATGTAATTCAATTTTTTTTTAATAGTTGGTCGTACAGTAGTGTAGTGTTTAGCACAGAACTATTACAGCACTGTGCTAGCTACACAATTTCAATGAGTTTATAACTTCACCCTGTGACTGCATGGGTTTTCTCCAGATGCACTGATTTCCTCCCATGTTCTAAAGATGTACGGGTTTGTAGTCACATGGATGTAAATGGGCTGCATGGACTCCTGGGCTGGAAGGGCCTGTAACTGTGCTGTGCCTCCAAATTTAAATTTAGATCTGCATAACTACATATTAGATCACTTGTGAGGGGAGGCAGCTCGAGGTAATTAAAATCTGATTAAATATATTGTTGAAATATTTGCATTGGATTTTTTATATCTACCTGAGTGGGAAAATAAGGCATGAACATAAAGTGTCTACTGAAAGGCAGGATCTCCAGCACTGCAGCTCAGAGTGCAGTGCTGCCAGAGTGCTGCTCGTCACCTCTGTAAAATAAGGCAAAATAAATAAGCGGGGAATTTAAACTAGTGGGGATTAACAGCGGCTGCATATTAAATACAGAAGGGATTTTATGGAAGCGGATGTTGGGGTGGGGGATGGGGAGTGATATGGGAGTGTGCATGTGCGAGTCATGTGCTCATGATGTCAGATACATGGAGTTACGTTCTACAGGGAGTTTCAGCTTGGCGCCATCTTCAAATGAATTACAGCTCCTCTGAGTGATGTTTCCAAAGGGGACAAAAGTGGCGACGAGGATGAAAAATCCACATTCTGGACAATGGGATCCACAGAATTTTGAAAAAAGGTCATTGGAGGTGAAAATTTGGTGAAAAAAGAACAACAAAAGAAATGACGTTGGGTGACGAAAGCACGTGCTTGGCAGTGGGAAAACGAAAAGGAAGAAACTTGAGAGGAAAACAACAAAAAAGTGAGTAAGAGAGAAAATGAGACACTAAACTCGAGCCATGGTCAGGACGGCCAGGGGAAACGGGGCCAGGATGGCCAGGGGTCAAACTCGAGCCATGGTCGGGACGGCCAGGGGAAACGGGGACAAGATGGCCAGGGGTCAAACTCGAGCCATGGTCGGGACGGCCAGGGGAAACGGGGCCAGGATGGCCAGGGGTCAAACTCGAGCCATGGACAGGACGGCCAGGGGAAACGGGGCCAGGATGGCCAGGGGTCAAACTCGAGCCATGGTCAGGACGGCCAGGGGAAACGGGGCCAGGATGGCCAGGGGTCAAACTCGAGCCATGGTCAGGACGGCCAGGGGAAACGGGGCCAGGGTGGCCAGGGGTCAAACTCGAGCCATGGTCAGGACGGCCAGGGGAAACGGGGCCAGGGTGGCCAGGGGTCAAACTCGAGCCATGGTCAGGACGGCCAGGGGAAACGGGGCCAGGATGGCCAGGGGTCAAACTCGAGCCATGGTCAGGACGGCCAGGGGAAACGGGGCCAGGATGGCCAGGGGTCAAACTCGAGCCATGGTCGGGACGGCCAGGGGAAACGGGGCCAGGATGGCCAGGGGTCAAACTCGAGCCATGGTCGGGACGGCCAGGGGAAACGGGGCCAGGATGGCCAGGGGTCAAACTCGAGCCATGGTCGGGACGGCCAGGGGAAACGGGGCCAGGATGGCCAGGGGTCAAACTCGAGCCATGGTCAGGACGGCCAGGGGAAACGGGGCCAGGATGGCCAGGGATCAAACTCGAGCCATGGTCAGGACGGCCAGGGGAAATGGGGCCAGGATGGCCAGGGGTCAAACGAGCCATGGTCAGGACGGCCAGGGGAAACGGGGCCAGGATGGCCAGGGGTCAAACTCGAGCCATGGTCAGGACGGCCAGGGGAAACGGGGCCAGGATGGCCAGGGGTCAAACTCGAGCCATGGTCGGGATGGCCAGGGGAAACGGGGCCAGGATGGCCAGGGGTCAAACTCGAGCCATGGTCAGGACGGCCAGGGGAAACGGGGCCAGGATGGCCAGGGGTCAAACTCGAGCCATGGTCAGGACGGCCAGGGGAAACGGGGCCAGGATGGCCAGGGGTCAAACTCGAGCCATGGTCAGGACGGCCAGGGGAAACGGGGCCAGGATGGCCAGGGGTCAAACTCGAGCCAAGTCTGGAAAAGCTGGGGAAACTGGGGCCGAGATTTGTGGAAATGTTGAACCAACAGTTCCAAGTTCTTACAAGATAAGGCTGAGGTGACACAGGAAAGTAAACAAAGTCCTATGGTGCAAAGAAACATTTCATATGCTTCATCTCATGAAGTGTGGAAATACAGCTATAAAGTAGGAACTGTCAATGAAAGATGTAGAAACCATTTTGAATATATTGATATACGATGGGAAGGTAGAGATGTCTATTATAGCTGCAAAGGAAGGCATTATTGGTTGAGTGGATGGGAAAATGACAGTCAATCCAATCATTCAGCCCACTGGTCTGATGAGGACACCTTGTGAGATGTGCCCAGTATTTGCCGATGGCTATAAAGGTGGAGACATTTCTCCAGTAACTTGTCAATACATGATGGAATGGCTAGGTGCAGTGATTTCTGGAATTGAAATAGGAAATAGGAGCAGGCCATCCGGCCCATCGAGCCTGCTCTGCCATTCAATGAGATGATAGACTCATCTGCACCTACCTGCCTTTTCCCCATATCCTTTATTTCCTGTACTATGCAAAAATATATCCAACCTTGTCTTAAATATATTTACTGAGATATCCTCCACTGCTTCAATGGGCAGTGAATTCCACAGATTCACCTCCCTCTGGGAAAAGAAGTTCCTCCTCATACTGTCCTAAGTCTACAACTCTGAATTTTGAAGCTATGTATAGACAACACTTTCCTTATTCTAATACATCCAAATTTCAAAGTATTATCTTCCAAAAACATGAACTACGATCTTCCAATTTTCGATCTCTTTGGTCCATAAATCAAACTCTGTGGCTGCTGTTTTTTGTAGTTTTAATTCATTGATAAAACAGATAAACATTTTGCATAGATTCACATTAAGATTTTCATTAAGATGAATAACAGAGCATTTACTGTATAATATAAATATAAAACGTATATAGAGATACTCAAACTTTAAAGCGATACATAACGGTATTTAAAGAGATACACAAAAAATTCAAAGAAAAATATCTTGTGCTCACACTTCCTTCATATCTGGTTGAATAATGTGCAAGCTGTTAGACCAGGCGGATATTACGACATTACATCATAGTCACTCTGGTAACACTTCAAACAATAATCATCTTAAAGAGGCAGTTACAAAATTAACTAAGATTTAAAAAACACAAGGTTTTAATCTTTATGCCAGGGGTTCTCAATCTTTTTCTTTCCACTCACATACCACTTTAAGTAATCCCTATGCTCTGTGATTAGTAAGGGATTATTTAAGGTGGTAGTGAGTAGGAAGGGAAGGTTGAGAATCACTGCTCTAGACCCAATTGTTACTGAAATATTTTGCTTGAGAAAAATTGTCATTGGCCCATTTCCTTTGGAGTTATGAAACCGTGAACATAACTAGTCAATTAGATACAACTGCCTTAAAAATGTTTTGCCCCTGATTTTCATTTGTACTCAGGCTGTGATGCCTCTCATGTTAGTGTCCAACAATAGTCAGTCAGCATTGATGGATTCCAGTTGCCCTGATACTGTCTTTCAATGGTTGCAATGTCCTGGTGAAACCTTTCGCCATGTTTGACACTGAATGCACCAAGATCAGCAGGAAAGAAGTCTGAGTGCGAATGCAGAAAGTGAATTTTCAATGACATATTGCACTTCATGGTTTTGTATGCTTGAAGTAGACAAAATATGAAAGGAAATGACAAAAATGGGTTACATCTAAAAATGTGATGTGAGAGAAACATTTTCTTTCCTTTCAAAATATTTTTATTAATTTGATAGAGAGAAATATTACATGTATATATTGTTTAGATATTAATTATATAGCTTTTATATAATGCAATGCAGAATGAGTCATATATAAATTATACATTGTCTTATATTCTTTCTTTGGCTTGGCTTCGCGGACGAAGATTTATGGAGGGGGTAAAAAGTCCACGTCAGCTGCAGGCTCGTTTGTGGCTGACCAGTCCGATGCGGGACAGGCAGACACGATTGCAGCGGTTGCAAGGGAAAATTGGTTGGTTGGGGTTGGGTGTTGGGTTTTTCCTCCTTTGCCTTTTGTCAGTGAGGTGGGCTCTGCGGTCTTCTTCAAAGGAGGCTGCTGCCCGCCAAACTGTGAGGCGCCAAGATGCACGGTTTGAGGCGTTATCAGCCCACTGGCGGTGGTCAATGTGGCAGGCACCAAGAGATTTCTTTAGGCAGTCCTTGTACCTTTTCTTTGGTGCACCTCTGTCACGGTGGCCAGTGGAGAGCTCGCCATATAATACGATCTTGGGAAGGCGATGGTCCTCCATTCTGGAGACGTGACCCATCCAGCGCAGCTGGATCTTCAGCAGCGTGGACTCGATGCTGTCGACCTCTGCCATCTCGAGTACCTCGACGTTAGGGGTGTGAGCGCTCCAATGGATGTTGAGGATGGAGCGGAGACAACGCTGGTGGAAGCGTTCTAGGAGCCGTAGGTGGTGCCGGTAGAGGACCCATGATTCGGAGCCGAACAGGAGTGTGGGTATGACAACGGCTCTGTATACGCTTATCTTTGTGAGGTTTTTCAGTTGGTTGTTTTTCCAGACTCTTTTGTGTAGTCTTCCAAAGGCGCTATTTGCCTTGGCGAGTCTGTTGTCTATCTCATTGTCGATCCTTGCATCTGATGAAATGGTGCAGCCGAGATAGGTAAACTGGTTGTCCGTTTTGAGTTTTGTGTGCCCGATGGAGATGTGGGGGGGCTGGTAGTCATGGTGGGGAGCTGGCTGATGGAGGACCTCAGTTTTCTTCAGGCTGACTTCCAGGCCAAACATTTTGGCAGTTTCCGCAAAGCAGGACGTCAAGCGCTGAAGAGCTGGCTCTGAATGGGCAACTAAAGTGGCATCATCTGCAAAGAGTAGTTCACGGACAAGTTTCTCTTGTGTCTTGGTGTGAGCTTGCAGGCGCCTCAGATTGAAGAGACTGCCATCCGTGCGGTACCGGATGTAAACAGCGTCTTCATTATTGGGGTCTTTCATGGCTTGGTTCAGCATCATGCTGAAGAAGATTGAAAAGAGGGTTGGTGCGAGAACACAGCCTTGCTTCACGCCATTGTTAATGGAGAAGGGTTCAGAGAGCTCATTGCTGTATCTGACCCGACCTTGTTGGTTTTCGTGCAGTTGGATAATCATGTTGAGGAACTTTGGGGGACATCCGATGCGCTCTAGTATTTGCCAAAGCCCTTTCCTGCTCACGGTGTCGAAGGCTTTGGTGAGGTCAACAAAGGTGATGTTGTCTTATATAATTCTTGAAAAAAATGAAATGTCCTTATGAGAATTTCCCCTCATATTGAGATATACATTGATTATCAAAATAGATCGATCTCTTCTAGTTGTAGAAAAAGCAAAAATAAGAACAAAAGAAAAAAGGGAAGAAAAAAAAGTTATATTATTATTGCGTTTTATTATGAAAAAGTTATCTTTCTAGCTTTTTTTTCTCTGAAAAGTCCTTTAGGATTTTGTCTAAATTTAAACTGCTAATTTCAGATTCAATAGACATAATTGCCAAAATGTTCAAACATTTTTGCTGAATTGATGATCTCGAGTAAGTTTTGATTCATTTCAGCTTGGAAAAACTCCTTTTTCCTGATGACATAATCATTAGGATTGCCAGAAAATGTTTTGTTGACATTAATTAAGCATCATGTTCAAAACTTGAGCATCAGTGGCACTAAATCTAAATTGGAGGTTGTTATTTTGGACTTCTACTGTGCAGTACAAAAAATTAAAAATATAAACAGTATAAACAAACACTACTGACTTTATGAGAATTCAGAAGAAAATTAAAATTGTTGCTGTTCTCTATAAAAGCTACAATGTGGTGTTAGGTGTATGTTGCAATGTGTTGTGTGTATTTGACAAGTAGATATTACCCTAGCACGGGGCCTAATTGGAAGCAATTGGTCCAATTGAAATGTTTTGAAATTCCTGTCTGATCAGCAACATGGATCCATTCCAAGTTTCTGACCACAGCAATGGGTCTACAGCAGATGCTATTTCACTGGCTCTACACAAAACCTTGGAACACCCTGGACAGCATAGATGAATAGACCAGGTTGCTCTTTAATGACTACAGTTGGGAATTCAACATCATCATCATCCCCTCAAAAGTGATCAGCAAACTCCAAGACCTGGGCCTCAATCCCTATTGTGTAATTAGATCCTTGATCTCCTCACCCCCAGCCCCAATCAGTATGGATTGGCAAGAGCATTTCCCAAACAATCTCCATCAGCACTGGCGCATCACAGGGCTGCATTCTAAGCCCCCTGCCCTACTTGCTTTATACGTGCAACTGTGTGGATTGGTACTATTCGTTAATTTGTTGACAATACCACAGTATTGGGCTGTAGAAAAAGAGTTAGCATGCAGGAGGGAGATTCAATACTTAGTTGAATGGTGTATGAACAACCTCTCACTCAATGTCACCAAATCAAGGGGCTGATTGTAGACTTTAGGAAGGGAACACTAGTGGTGTATGATCCAGTGATCCCTGGGGGATCAGAGGTGGAGAGTCAATATGTCAGAGGAACTTTCCTACACCCAACATACCAATGTCATCGTGAAGAAAGCACGTCAATGCCTCTACTCCCTCAAGAGTTTGTGAAAGTTCAGTCTGACATTGGAAACCTTGGCATACTTCTACAGATGTGTAGTGGAAAGTGTGCTGACTGGCTACATCATGTCCTCGTTCCTCTGAGCGGGAACGCCTTGTAAAAGGTAGCGAAGACAATCCAGTACATCACTGGCAAAACTCTCCCCACCATCAAAAAATTCTACATGGAAGGTTGCTGTCTGAGAACAGCAGCAATCATCAAGGATCCACACCACCAAGGACATGCTCTGTTCTTGCTACTGCCATCAGAAAAGAGATATAGGTGCCACATGACGAGCACCACCAGGTTCAGGAACAGTGGTTAACCTTCCACCATCAGACTTCTCAACAACCAATTCAATCAGAAACTCGTTTAAGGCCTCCTATTTTGCACATTATCTAGTTCTGAATTTTTTTTCTGTATTTGCACTGTCAGTTTGTTAACATTTCTTCTTTGTTTACAGTTCTCTCTTTGGCATAATTATCTTTTTTTTTTTGAGTACAACTTTTTGTACTGCCTCTTCGTAGAAATTCTGCCTGGCCGCATGTAAAAGAATCTCAGGGTTGTCCGACTGTAAACTTGAACTTGGATGATGCCCCAGATTCCAGTATCTGGAGCGTCTTTTGTGTAACTAATTAACGCGTTCGAAGCATCGTGAAACACAATCCACGAGCAAGGAGTTCGAAAACATTAAGTTTAGGTTCTGAAATTAAAACGGAAAGAAATGCTCAAGTACTCACAATATTCCCCTGATATCTTGGGGGCTGTGGAATGATTTGAAAACAAGTTGTGCTTTTTGAACGTGACTGAGCAGGACACCGCAGAGTGACGGGCAGCTGTAAAATCGGAGTGGGTGAGAACAATAAGAGGTGGTCGGAGGCGGAGCTGTTCGCTGAGGTCGGAGTGACAATCCTGGGGCGGAGCTGCTCGAAGGGGCCATTTAGAGGCTCAGAGCTGCCTTTTAACGCCGCCACTCGACTGAGTATTGACACGGAGGACGAAGGCTGGGCTGTGGCAGCAACATGACAAGCAACAAATGTAATGTGATTGTTGTCGGTGGCGGGATCTCAGGTCAGTCGTAACTTCACCGAAAATGCGTTGTTGGAAAAAACGAGGAGATAGAAATGGGGAGAAGTGCAAGCGGAACCCCTTTGGAACTAACCCCAATGTGCATGGGTAGAAGGTCATCTGTCATTACAGAGTGACTGAAGGTTTATTCCAAGGGTGAGATTAAGGTCAGCGCGAAGGTGCTGTTGATATTTCTACATTCCTTGGCCGGAAAGTGGGAACCTCTGGTTTATCGAACATGCATCATCAAAACCGCTTTCGCCAGTTCAGTGTTTGTTAATGACCAGTTTCAGAAAGACTAACCGATGATTCCATGTTATACAAGCGTTTACCATTGTGCTGCCACTAATGCTCCTTCTTGGTCTGTAATATTGTAAAACCATGGTTACATCGTTTTGAATAGGGTTTTTTTCCGCCAGTATATTAGCATTGAGTCTCGTTTCCACTTGGCATATTACATTCTGCATTCAACAGCATTAATAAAAAAGCAATGCATTAAAATAAAAAAAACCTTGCTTCCTTGCCACCTGCGTTGAATCGATTTTCTATATTCTGTTAATAAGGGAGGTATGAGGAGGCTGGGTGGTAAGAGGAGGGGCAGAGCGGAGCGAGCTGGGATCAATGCTGACTTATTATTTTAATCCAGTTACGTTGCTATTGGTTTTACCTGCAGAGTTAGTCAATTCCTGTAGTCAACAGGTTTTGGAAAGCAAAAATCTAGATGCACAAACATCAGAACTGTTCAATCGTTGATTTAGGATTAAATGTGAACAAAAAATGCAAGACCATATTGTCCTATCTGTGCAGTAGTCATGTCACAATCTACCATAATGCCTTTCAAATTGTAGTGTATGTATTTAACAATCCTGTAATCATTTATTTGTACAATTCCATCAGGCATCTGTTTTATGAAGGTTGGTATTTTAAAAACATTTGAATATTATGAGCACCAGAGTTGTTACAAAACAAAATCAATTATTTGTGTGTGCATTGCAATGTTTGCTGGATAGAAATTGGGTGAATGGACCACCAATTTTAATTGTGTTCTCATTTATGGGATTTCAATGAGTAAAGAATTAAGATTTAGACCTTCACTCTGTTAGAATGAAGACTGCAAATGTATCCAAAGCAAGTCAACCAGTTGGACTGGTAATATTTGCGACGAGTACAGAACTAATGGTATGGACATGCTTGTCTTGGCTCTTGATCAGTTTCTGAGATAAAGAATGGTCTTAATAAGAGAGAATGTTAATTTTTTTCTTTTTAAAAAAAATTATGTCAACCAGGCTTTTGTTTTTATTATTTATCAATTTATTTATATATCATTTTATGTCAGCGTTTACTCTGATAAAACTCATTTGTAGACAGATTAAATAACTAATGCCTTGTTAGGCCTTCATAGGCTGTACCTAAGCTGATTAAAAACTGATTTGTATCTTGGTCATTTTTGCCTCATCTCTGGAAATGAAATGAAATGAAAAACACCTGCAGATTTAACTGGATGTATATTAATAAGAAATTTCTGTTAATTATATCTAATATCTCTGAAACTAGCCTCATGAAATAAATCTAAACCTCATAAACCTTCTATTATGAGTGAGATAATTTGTCTAATGGTTCTTCTGCAAATCTTCATATTCTTCTGCAAATCTTCATATTCTTCTGCAAATCTTCATATTCTTCTGCAAATCTTCATATTCTTCACCATAACTGGCCACACAAATTTATTTCCAAAACTAGCCATTTTCCTAAACTTGAGTGTGAATCTATCTATTTCTCAAATTGGAAGCTTTTGGGAATTTTTACATAGAATGAGCAATATCTGGAGTACATCACCTCATAATGCATTGTATGTGATTCATCTGCTTCCTCAAATGCATTCTTTTAAGTTGTTTATTCCACGACCCCATCCCAAGGCTTTCCCATTTACCATCCAAAAGAATGTCCATTACCAGATTTCTGTCCATCCCACATCAATGAAAGGACCATAGTGAAAGTTTGAAAATGCCAGGCATTGAAAGGAGCCATGGTACATGGCCTCTCCTGTGCTTTTTGGCCCAGGAACAGCTGTTGATGTATGTTTCAATGGTCTATTCTGGAGGCTTCTCATCTGGTTCCATTTAGCCACTAATTTGTGGCTGTAGCATTTTTTTTTCAAGATTTGAACTCAGCACTGTTACCGCTGCACACTCCCAAGATTAATTTGCTGCTTGTTCTCATTTATATGCTGCCAAACAACAATGCTGTTTGTAGACATGGTCTGTGGTGAATCTCTGCCAAGCTGCCTGTCTCCCCTCTGGCGAGCCTTACTGTACTAACATTGGCTGTGCATTATCTCTACTGTTAAGGACACTTCCTTTGGATATAAATGTATATGCATCCATTGTTTTTCATTATTGTACCATGAGTTTCTGCTAATTATTGTTTGACCACATCGTCTTTGTCTACTTCATCAACTGGCACTTCAATTTTATTAGCAGAAATGGATGCAGCCCTCAAGCCAGAGCGGCTGATAATCAACCAGTCTGCCCCAATGGCCAGAGAAATTTTCAACCACTGGATTGCTTGTTTCGATTACTACGTGGCTCGAAACAACGTGGTCAATGAGGCGATACAGTGGGGCCACCTGAACTCTCTGCTGGGTGAGGTCCCTTTCGCCGTAACTCAAGGAACTTCCACTCTGGCTGTAGCCCGGGAACGTCTGACTGCTTACTATGCAGCGCCATGGAATGTGGTGCTTGATCGACACCAGTTGCTGACTAGATGGCAGAAACCTAGAGAAAGTGATGCTGCCTATGCACTGGCTTTCGACTCACTGGCAAATGAATGTGATGTCAGGCAGACAATGTGCAACAACACCGCAATGCCTTGAAGCTGGATGCTTTAGTCAGCGGGATTGACTCCAGTTACATCCGACAGAGGCTTCTGGAGACGGAGCTCTTAACCTACGACTGGGCAGTCACTCTAGCTAAAACACTGAGAAGTGCCATGCGGTCCAGTGAAATGCTAGAAACCGAAAAGTAAACATCCAGGAGTGCTGGGACCCCAAAGGAAAGAAAAAAGTGAACTCCTGAAAAATTCTACTTCTGTGATAAGAGCTGGCACCCCAGATAGAAGTGCCTGGCTCGATTTGCTACCTGCAGCTATTGTGGGAAACTCGGCCACTTTGCTAAAGTGTGTAAAACGAAAAGTACTCCCACTGATAAGAAAAAGAAGAAGAAGAAGAGAAGCACCAAGAAAATGCATCCTGGAGCTGCAGGAATGGAAGACAACTGTGAAAAGGGGGAATCTTCAGAAGAGCAGGCTGAATTGACATCGAGTGACGGCGAGGTGAGATCCCCTGTGATAGCTCAATTGACTTCAAAGCTTGGGGGATATAACGGACTGGAACGGTCGACTATGAAGGGGGAGGTGAATGGTGAAACTCTTGATTGTCTAATAGACTTGGGGAGTGCTGACAGCTACATCCATGAGAGAGTTACCAGAGCCTTAAATTTGTGGAGATATCCAGCAAACCAAAAGATATCGATGGCTTGTAGTGAACTTACAAAAACTGTGTGGGACAAGTGTAAAGTTACTTTAAATTTGCAGGGACATTGCCTGGCTGATGTGTGGCTCTTTACTATGCCAGAGCTCTGCACCCGTGTGGTACTGGGGTTAGATATTCAATCTCAGATGAACAGTGTAGTGTTACATTTCGGTGGGCCACTACCCACACTTACCATCCCCCGCGCTAGTTACTGCGGTCTGTCCACATTAAAGATCAAAGCTCCCTCCCTTTTCAGTGATTTATCCCTCGAGTGTCGGCTGATTGCCACTAAGAGCTGTTCTTACAGCAAAGAGGATCGTGAGTTTATCAAAGCTGAGACCCAGAGATTGCTTAAAGAGGGAGTAATTGAACCCAGTAAGAGTTCGTGGCGAGCCCAGGTGGTAGTTGTGAAAAATCACACTAAGAAATGACTGGCTATTGACTATAGCCAGACAATCAACCGTTACACTAACCTGGATGCCTACCCCCTGCCACGCATCAATGAAATTATTAATCAGATATCGCACAACAAAGTGTACTCCACTATCGACCTCAAAGCAGCTTACCACCAAATCCTCTTTTTTTTTTAAAAAAAAAAGGAATGACCCAGTTTAAAATGGTACCTTTTGGAGTCACTAATGGTGTGTCAGTGTTTCAGAGGGAAATGGATAAGATTGTTAGGACGTATGAGTTACAGGGTACGTTTCCCTATCTGGATAATGTCACTATCTGTGGGAAAACATAGGCTGAGCATGACAACAACTTAAAGAAATTTTTAGCAACAGCTGAAGAACTCAACCTTACATTTAACAAGGGCAAATGTGTGTTCAACGCAACAGAGCTACCCATTCTGGGCTACATTGTCCGCAAGGGCAAAATCCGCCCTGACCTGGAAAGAATGGTCCCCCCTTAAGAAGTTACTACCCCCAAACTCAGCAAAAGCCCTTAAAAGGTGCTTGGGATTATTTTCCTACCACTGCAAATGGGTTCGGGACTACGCCACGAAGGCACGCCCTCTGTTTGACACTAAATCTTTTCCTCTCTCTCCAATGGCCTTGAAGGCTTTCGAGAGAATTAAAGCTGATATTGCCAAAGCTGCACTCTCGTCCATTGACGAGGATGTTCCATTCCAAGTGGAAACTGATGCCTCCAATTGTGCTTTGGCAGGAACCCTTAATCAAAAGGGTAGACCTGTGGCATTCTTCTCCCGCACGTTGCGCGGACCTGAACTTAAACACCCTGCCATTGAAAAAGAAGCCCAGGCTATTATTGAAGCTGTTTGCTACTGGAGACACTTTCTAGCCGGCAGAAAATTTACTCTTGTCACTGATCAGAAATCTGTAGCCTACATGTTCAGTACTAAACACAAAAGTAAAATCAAGAATGATAAGATGGCACGCTGGCGAATAGAACTCTCAACTTATAATTATGAGATCCAGTACAGACCAGGCAGGTTAAATGATCCCTCTGACGCATTGTCACGATCTGCTCCTGGTGCTCAGCTGGAGGGGCTAAAAGAGATCCATAGCATACTGTGCCAGCCAGGAGTCACAAGATTTTTCCACTACATAAGGGCTAACAACCTTACTCTCTGGAAGAAGTCAGGAAACTGACTAAAAGCTGTCCTGTTTGCGCAGAATGCAAACGGCAATACTTCAAAGCTCCAGAGTCCACTCTCATCAAGGCAACCCAATCTTTTGAGAGAATTAGCTTAGATTTTAAAGGGCCGTTACCTTCCAACAACAAAAATGTATATTTCCTTACTGTAAATGATGAATATTCCAGGTTTCCCTTTGCGATACAATGCCCTGCCGTCTCGTCAGCATCTGTCATTAAGTCACTTGACAGAATTTTCAACATATTTGGTTTTCCCAATTACATTCATACCGATAGAGGCTCAGCATTCATGAGCGCTGAACTGCGGAGAGCCCTGTTACGAAAGGGGATTGCCACTAACTGTACCAAGAGCTGCAACCCGCAGGGCAATGGGCAGGTTGAAAGGGCTAATGCTACAGTTTGGAAGACTGTTAATTTTGCTTTAAAAACACATGGTTACCCTGTTACCCGGTGGCAGGAGGTGCTGCCTGAGGCACTACATTCTATTTGGTCTTTATTGTGTACTGCAACAAATCAAACACCTCATGAACGCATGTTTGCCTTTCCTAGGAAATCAGGAACTGTGATGGACTGGCCAGCCTGTTTATCTGAGCCTGCAACCGCGCTGCTGAAGAGCCATGCTCGGGCACGTAAAACAGACCCCCTAGTCCAACCAGTTCAGCTACTGCATACTAACCCCGACCATGCTCATGTTAGATTCCCAGATGGGAGTACTGACACTGTACCCCTAAGAGATTTGGCCTCGCCTGGTTCACCCTTTCCTCGCACCCCTACTCAGAGGGAGCCTGAAAGGTTGGATTCATCCCCCCATCCCCAGCCTGTGACCCCTAGTAAGCTTTCAGATGGCCATGCTGAGGCTCCGCTGCCTCACACTGGCGATTCTGGAGCGGGTCCAGAAGCCAGTCCTTCCCACACTACAGTCCCAGGACCTGTACCAGTTCCCAAGGTTGCAAAGGAGCCACTTGTTTTGAGACGAAGCACCAGAATTCGTAAACAACCTGATAGGCTGACATATTGATAAAACATCTCATTATATTTCGATTGCTTGCTAGATACTGGCATATTTTGGCTGTTAGAGTACCTCAAGGCCAAACATGGTATCCATGTACCGCTTGCTTCAGTCTTTCCTAACAGCTGTCCTTTTGATTTTAACCCTTCTTCTGCCGGGGGGAGACTGTGGTGAATGTCTGCCAAGCTGCCCATTTCCCCTCTGGCAAGCCTTATTGTACTAACATTGGCTGTGCATTATCTCTACTGTTAAGGACACTCCCCTTGGATATAATTGTATATGCATCTATTGTCTTTCATTATTGTACCATGAGTTTCTGCTAATAAAAGCCATGATTTTTGTTTGACCACATCGTCTTTGTCTACTTCATCAACTGGCACTTCATGGTCTTTGTTCTCAAATTCCCTAATTAAAATTTTCTTCCCTCTATTTGTTTTTTTTTCCTCCCTTAAGATTTTCTTTAAAAATAACCATTTGGGTAGTTGTTGAAAATTTGTCATGTGGCTTGTGAGAAATTTTATTACACTCCCCATAAAGTACCTTGAAAGAATCCACAACATTTAAAATGTTTTGTGTCAATGTAAATTGTTGATGTTAAAAAGACCTATCTTGTTTGTTGCCACAGCTTGCTCTGAGGATATTTCTCTGGGGAGTACCAAATATAAATTAGGCTACCAATGTCACAACAGAATGATGCTCTAGTGCTGGAAAACTTGAATGAAGCTGGATATCACAAAATCTCTTCATGACCATTTTCCTTTCCTTGGCAGTTTGCTTATCAAAATATTCAAAGATAATTTGCATATAATAAGGGCATCTGGAAAGCATAAAGCAATCTGGAACCAACATACCAGAGAGGAGAGAATGTTCATTTTTAAAAAAAGGCACCCAAATTCCTCGAGGTCAAATCCTAGAAAGTACACAAAATTAAAGAGCAACAATGTTCTTGCAGTGTTTTCTGAAAGTTTCTTGAGGTTTAAGGGCATTTCTGGAAAGGTCATTGTTGGTCCTTGCTGTAGATGCAGGTGGTGGTGGTGAAAGAGCCTTGTGATGAATTTAGTCATTAAGGTGAAGATCTGTCACAATCGGACAACTGTTGACTGGGGAATTCAGGATTTTTGAGCCAAATGTTGTGAGACATTCGGATCATGATAATATATGATGTGGAGGGGACTGTACTTCTGGTTGAATTGTAATGGCATGAGAAATATCCATATGCTGCTTGTCAATCTGGCTCCTTTAGTTTGGATGTCATTGGAGCTATATGTGTCTTTTTAAAACAAAATGGAGTGAATTCTGTTATGCTCTGACAATGTTCCTGGTTATTGGAGGTGATAAATTGTTTGAGGCAGTAGTTACATTTTCTTGTTGCAGATGAAAGTGCTTGATTATTTTCATAGGTAACACCAGTGATTTAATGTTATGCAGCTTTTGTGGACATGAATGCTTCTGAGAAGCTGTGAATGGAGCCTTGCACCAATCAAGCATTCATGTCCATGTCACTTCTGACCTGATTGGTGGAAAAGGCACATGAGGTCGGGGGGGGGGGGGGGCAGAGATAATTTATGAAGTAGCTACAGTTTCAATATTGCACTATTCTGACAACCTGCTGATGAGAATTGGTTGTGCCAAGAAGTTTTCCTTCCAGCAGCTACACTTTGTTCTGTTGGTTTCATCCATTTGCCTTCTGGAAATAAAATGGTCAAGCTTTGTCATATGCTGCATTGATGTCAAATGCAGTTGTCTCACTTCCTCTTTGTAATTCAGTTCCTTTGTTCGTGTTCAGTACCAGATTGTAATGGAGTTTGGAGCTAAGCGGTCTTGAATAAAACTCCAGCTTCACCATTTGACAGCTTGCCTTGTTGAGCAAGTGCCACATTGATGACATGATAAAACTGATCAAGATGTAAATGATGAGAATGGATTAGTTGTGCGTGTGTGATCATTGTATCCCTGGATAGTTTTCCTATGTTTGAGTAGGGGTCAAAGTTGTTGCCATTTGCTAGCAGCATTTATGGGGATGTAATTACTCCTGGAATGCACCCATGCAGTCATCTTAGGTCAAGGATGATAATTTCCTTCTGGGTTTGAATTCTGAGATGGCTAATAAGCTCACTCTTGGAACAGCAGACTGCTCTGCAGATTGGCCAAGTGGTGGCTGATGAGGCAGTGTAGTCTTCTCCTATAAGTAGATCCTCTGTGTGCTCCAGATGAGGTTCTTGGTATTCTCCTCCCTTCTGGGCACTCATGGGCTGGAAATTTCCAAGAGAAGGTGGGAATGTTATGGGTTTTTTTTTTCCGCAAGGAGGCTTTGCGCACATGTCCTTGAACCTTTTTGTCTGTGGTCTGATCATTTTCTCCAATGACAAACACCATCGGCAGCATATGATAATGAGATGATTGTCATACACATTGCACAAAGTACATATGCGCTGAAATTCTTGCCTCCTGGAACTGAGCAGGTACTTATAAAGAAAAACTCTCATAGTAAATTATTTGAATTAAAAGGCAATAAATACATAAATATTCACAGTAATCCTAGTGCAAAACAAAAGTAACTTGCATTAATGCAGACAAACCTTTTGATTCTGCATTTCTTGCTGGAGCAATTTATGATTAGTGCACCAATGGGATGTCCAAGCATATGGTGGCTATTGGAAAGAAACTGTTCTTGAACCTAAATGTGCCGGCTTTCTTTTCTGCAATCCCATCCTTATTCACCTATGATCTCTTGCCTGATGGCCTGTGCTCCTCTCCTTGCCCCTTCTTCCCTCCTTTTTATTCAGGTGCCTGCCTACTTTGCTCAAACCTTGACGAAGGGCTCGGGCCTGAAATGTTGGTTTTCTATCTTGCTTTCTATGGTTTCTGCATGACCCTCTGAGTTTCTTATTTAACCCAAGGCTCTAGAGCTTGTATTTGCAAATTTGAAGAGATGGTAAAAGTTGCCTGAAGAAGTGAGCAAAGAGTACAAATGCTTAACTGAAATGTCGGATCAGAATGTGAGTGCACTTTTGACATAAAGAATTTTTATGGTTGAGGTGGAAAAATACCTGAAGCTTGGGGTTAAGGAAACCCTCAGTTGTGAAATCAAAACATTAAGAGATCTGTATTTTAGTAAAATGTGGAAGGAATAATAATTTCGTAAAGAAATGACTGAAACTGCATGCAGACATTGAGAAGTCGTATCAACTTTTCTGTAGTCACTGAGATGAGTGGTTTTAAATTGGATGATGATGAGTTGGCTCATAAATTAGATTTGGATAGCTCCTTGAAATTTTAAATATCTATTGGAATACAATAGAATACATTAGCATGTTTTTAAAAAAAACATAAAATGCACTTTTAAATTTTGGAGTTCCTTGAATGAACTTGCGAAGGTGGAGCTATGTAAATTTGTACAAGTAACTTATTGTGAGGGATGTCTTCAAGTGAGAGATCAGATATGACTTGATTTGATGTGATGACTTTAAGTGAAAGGAAGGCTGTAAGTATGTGGACAGCTTGATTTTAAAACCTCTGCATGGCAAGAAAGCTCATGATCTGATCAATAGAACACCATATATGGAGTCATCAAGTCATCGTATGTTAAACGACTATAAGCTAGTAAGCAAGAAGAGTTTAATCTGTAATTATCCTAAGCTATTTCATCCAATAGAAACTTGAGGAATGGTAGCTGAACTAAACTTTTAGATTTTCTAACAGCTACAGTGCCCTCCATAATGTTTGGGGCAAAACACACCTTTCTCTTTATTTGCCCTTGTGCTCCACAGTTATCAATTTGTACTCAAAAATTCAAATGTAATTAGCTTACACACTCCATATTTTATTCAGGGTTATTTGTATACACTTTGGTTTCACCATGTAGAAATTACAGCCCTTTTTAAACATAGTCCCCTCATTTCAGGGCACCATAATGATTAGGACATTTAGTTTCATAGGTGTTTATGATTACTCAGGTATGTTTAATTGTTTCACTGCTAAGAGAGCTAGGCTTACTTTAAAGTTTTTGATCAACACTATAGCCTGAATACACCTGGGATTGTCTGATCTTAGAAGCTAAGCAGGCACAGTACTTGGAGGGGAGACTACCTGGGAACACCAGGTGCTATAGGTTTCTGTGAGGGGTGATGGACAAAGTGGCAACTCTCTTGTCTGCCTTATGGTGGACAAAAGTTAAACAATTTCATGTATACTACATTCTAAATGTAGTATTATGTGGAGTATTTAGTTCCCATTTTTGAACATGAGGACCGGAGTTGTGCCAATGAAAGTAAAGAAGCCATTATGAGGCTGAAAAATAAGAATGAAACAGTAAGAGACATTGCCCAAACCTTAGGATTACCAAAGTTAACAGTTTGGGACATCGTTAAGAAAGAATGTACTGGTGAGTCCTTAAATGCAAAGGGACAGGTCTTCCAAGGAAGACCACAGCTGATGACAGAAGAATTCTCTTCATCATCATGAAGAAAAATCCTCAACTGTATGTCTGATAGATCAGAAACTCTTCAGGAGGCAGGTGTAGATATATCAATAACTACAGTCTGCAGAAGACTTCATGAACAGAAATACAGAGGCTACACTGCAAGATTCAAACCACTAATTAGCCACAGAAAGGATGGGTGGATTACAGTTTGCCAAGAAATATTTAGAAGAGCCTGCAAAATTCAGGAAAAAAACGATCTTATGGAAATGAGGCCAAGATTTAATCTGCATCCAAATGATGGGAAGTGCAAAGTGTGGATGTGGAAGGGAGCTGACCAAGATCCAAAGCAGACCACCTTTCACCTTTGCTATGGTTTGCATCTTGCAGTGTAGCCTCAGAACTTCTGTCCATGAAGTCACCTGTGGAAAGTAGTCATTGAAATGTCCACACCTGCCTCCTGAAGAGTGCTTGTGATCTGTTGGTCATCCATTTGAGGATTTTTCTTCATTATGATGAGAATTTTTCTGTCAACAGCAGTATGGGTCTTCCTTGAATACCATTCCTTTTGCAATTACTGAGTTTACTAGTATGTTCTTTCTTCTTAATGTGTTCCAAACCATTGACTTTTAGTAATTCCAAGATTAACAGTTTGGGACATTGTTAAGAAAGAATGTACTGGTGAGCTCCTTACTGTTTTATTCTTGTTTTTCAGCCTCACAATGGCTTCTTTGACTTTCATTGGCACAACTCTGGTCCTCATGTAGAAAATGGCAACTACAGTCTCCAAGTATGAATAAAAGCTTTGAAGCAAACCTGCACTAACAAAGTAATTAAACATACTGGGATAATCACAAACATCTGGCAAACAATGACATGATGTGGATACTAAAATAATTAATTATTTTCTGTGGTAAATGGAGGAAGCTGTAGAAAGTCACCTGAGAATAAAAGTTGATTTTTTTTTGTAAGCTATAGGCCTTTAAAGTGAGGCCATTACTGTGGTTAGAAATGGTACCTGTAGATTTGAGTGAAGTGTGTGTGATTTTTAAAGTTGCTCAATGGCACTGTATCATGTGGTTTGCTATTTAACATGTGGAATGCAATTTAATATAAATATTTCCTTGCTCTTCCACATGAGTTGTGTATCATTTTAGATATTGTTTCAAATACAAGGCCCCAGCATGCTGCTTTCCGGAAGCCCAGGCTTCAACAAAAGTGTATAAAGAAATGCTGGATGACATTTCTATGCTTTTGCCAACATCTTAAAGAAATTCTAAATAGCTTCTAATCCTATAGCACTAATCTTGTAACAAGCAAAACAAACCTGACTTTGTAGTCAGCAATGAGGAGATAGTACCTTCCATGGGTGGAATTTGTCAAATGTGTTTAGTAAGTTTTCCCCAGGAATAAGAAGAGGATTCCATATGGAACATGGTTTTGCTTGAATCAATCATGGGATTTTGGAAAGGACAGGTGGGTGAAATGTTCACTAATTAGCTATTGGGGACCAGCAACCATTGTTCTATTAAGATACTAAAAAGTAGTTTTGGAGTGTCATGAATTAAAACTCTGTATTGGGACTGATGCACCATCAATGACTCCAAATGATTGGTTGAGCAAATTGATAGGCTTTATTTGCTATAGAACAAAGGCATGTCTGTGCCACTCAACTGTCCTGCACTGGGGAGGGGGCTGTGGAACAGTCACCTTTTATTCAGGAGCCTGTGGGAAGGGCCACAGGTACAGTCGACCAATGGGTGTGCCCAAACAGATAAATATATACATACAGTGGTTTACCACAGGGACAAGACCAACTATGCAGGTATTACACAAGAACTAGCTCAAGTTAATTAAAATGGGTTGTTTTGAAGAAGAGGATTGTGAGGAAAATGAGGTTTTCAAACACATACAAGAGCCTGGGACATGCATGGAATCACAAACTATCAGACGTGCAACCGAAGGAAGCTTTGAGAGAGTATTCAAATGGATGTATAACACTGAGGAGTTGAAATGAATTTTGACAAAGGCATTGCTTAAAAAAAGTGAAAGAAAGTTTATTTACAGTGGAATTTCTGTGAACACTTGGATTTTGGCAAATCTTCTCATATTGAATAATGTGCTTATCTTGTAAGGAATGAATTTTGAACAAGTTTCAGAGGTAGACTGAACAAACAACTGGTGGTTTTGAAACTTGTGCTATTGGCAAATGTCCAATAGTTTTTAGTATCTGCAGTACAAGATGTGAAGCGAAGAAGAAACAAACTGGTTAGTGTTGGAGTACATCCTTTCAGGCATCACAGAAATGCTACAGCAAAGGAGGTGGCTTTTTAGGCAGGCTAAATCCTCATTTAGGGAAGGTGACCATTTTTCCATGTCTTTATGTGGAACCCCAACATATTTGAAAACTAAAATAGTATCCTTGTGAAGCACTCTCATCCTGCCTTTGCTCTCCCCTTCAACACGTATATGTTTCCATTGTGTAATGATGTTGAGAATGGAAATTTGCAGGGGTGCAGCAAGATGGAGTAGAAGGAAGACGTGTGTTCCACCTCTCCCTAGCTGGATCATTAAATACCCGTTTTTTTAATAGTATAAAACTGATTAAAAATAAGATTTACAGTTATTTAAATAACAGTGCGATATGATGTCATCTAATGTAAAAAAGCTCAAACCTCAGCTTCAGAAAAAATTACCATATAAAAGTGCGGAAGAATTGAGGCCTACCTGCACAGCTGAATCCATAGAGACATCGCTGGGAATCTCCAAGCCTCCGAGGACTCCAGCCCGTTCGACTTTGACTCCAGCGCCGATCCTGCATTCGCAAGATGGCGCTGGTACATCGATGAGTTTGGCCGCTGCTGACCATCATCTACGTGAAGTCGTGCACACAGGTGGCACGGCCGATAAGGGGACCTGCGAGCCCGCGATCTCGCTGAGCGGCCCAGTGACGTGCAAGGTAGCATCGGAAGATGCCTCTGCACGTCTGATGGCTTTGCCTGGCCTGCATGTGGCATCGCAGGCCCAGGAGTTGTTGGAAAAAAATTAGCGCTGTGGAGAAACCTGAGCACCGGCATCCTGAAGAGGTCTGGGTACCAGCGTCGGGTGTCCAGACCCGCAGCCGTTCAGTTAAAGGAACTGTGTTGACTGAGGAAGAAGAGGAACTTACCTTATTGGAATTCGTCCAGGAGGAGGAGCCTGCAGTTAAAGATGGTGAATCTCAAAAAGTGGAAGTGGAATCTGAACTGGATTCAGTGTTCATTGTTTTGGAAAGGATTGCTGGTCAAATACAGCAAATGCATAATATGTCAAAACAAATATCAACTCAAATGACTCAAGGATTTATGGAGATGAAAATAAAAATGAATACTTTGTGTGATTGAAATGTCAACTGTGAAACAGGAAATGACAGTAGTTAAAAGTGACATTAATAAATGTATAAAATCAGTAGACACTGCAAGATAATTTTATGAAAATTGAAACTGCTTTTTCTGAGTTTCAAACTCGGGTAGAACGTAATAGAGAAAAATGGAAAAAGTGAAAGGTTCTTTTGTAGATTGGGGGATTCAGAAAAGAGATTTAATGAAGAAGATTGATTTGTTGGTCAATCAAAGTCAGAGAAATAACATGAAAATAGTTGGTCTTCCAGAGGATATGGAAAGTGCTGACCATATAAAATTTTTTAAGCACTGGACCCTAGAGGTGCAAGGTAAAGAGTTTTTCCCTGAAGGTTTGGAATTGGATAGGGCTCATAGAGTTCTGAGAAGAAGACCACTTCCAGGACAAGCACTGAGAGCAGTTTTGATTTGTTGTTTAAAATATCAAGATCATGAAATGATTTTACGTATGGCAGTACAGAACACAAGATAGAATCAATCTCCATTAATGATCCAACATAATAGGGTGTTCTTTTATGCTGATTTGAGTCCAGAGGTTATTAAAAGATGATGAGAATTTAATACAGCTAAAGACGTTTTGTGGTGAAAAGGTTACAAGTTTGCTTTTCGTTATCCTGCAATTTTGAAGGTTTTCTATGTAAATTTTCAGTCTCAATTTTTTGAGAATTATCATGTTGCTTTGGTTTTTGTCAACTCTTTGCTGGAATTGCAAAGAAATGAATCTTCTCCTCTGTTATCTCCTAAGAGGAGAGTGAATGGACATGGGAATAGAGAGAATGGAAAGAAAGAAGAGATGTCACAAAGTCTTCTTGATGTTGAAGATTTGGAGCAGTCGGGCTTGGAATCATTGGGTTGAATATAAGGACTATATTCAATTGTGTTTGATTAAATAATTTGTATCTGGCTGGGGGTGGATGACACTGAAAACTTTGACAGTCATCTGCCACTAGTGGGTTTACCACACCCAGTGGTTTTTGTTTTTTTTTACTTTAAATTTTTAAAATTTTTTTGAGGGAGTTTTTCTTTTTTTGAAAAATTTGTAGAGGGGAGCATTATTTTATAGTGTATAACTATATTAGTAGTTAAAAAAAGTATCAATTGAATTTTGCAAGTTTTAATGTCCAGGGATTAAATAATCAAATTAAGAGAAAGAGAATATTAGCTTGTATATTTAAAAAAAAAAGAAAATTGATAAGCTTTTTTTACAAGAAACACATTTGACTGAGAAAGAACATTTGAAATTGAAAAGGGATTGGGTTGGTCATGTTTTCTCTTCTTTTAATTCTAAGGCAAGAGGAGTAGCAATTTTGATTCATAAAAATTTACCCTTTGAATTGAAATTTTTAGAGGGGTATTCTGGTAGAATATTAAGAGTGAATTGTAAAATTTTTGCTGAATCGTGAACTTTGTTGAATCTTTATGCCCCTAATATAGATGATGAGCAGTTTATTTCAGAAGCTTTTTTATTATTAACTCAAGCTAATGAAAATGTTTTAGTTGGTGGTGATTTTAATTGTGTTCTCAACCCTTTACTGGATAGAAATTCAAAAAGTATAAGGAAATCAAAGATGGCAACACAAATTAATGAAAGATTTAAATTTGGTGGATATTTGGAGAAAAGTTAACCCTACAGAGAAGGATTTTTCTTTTTATTCCTCGAGACATGATTCGTTTTCTAGAATTGATTTGTATTTGGTATCAGCACATTTACTAGGTAGAGTATTACGAGCTGAATATAAAAGTAGAGTTATTATCAGATCATTCATTATTACTTTTTTCTTGTGAAAGTTCGGAGGTAGTGCGTCCGTCATTTAGATGGAGGTTTAATGCAATGTTATTGAAAAAAACAGAGTTTGTTACTTTTGTTAAAGAGCAGATTTCTTTATTTTTTGACTGAAAAGTTTTTTTTCTGTGGATAATCATTTTGTAATATGGGATGCTTTAAAAGCTTATTTGAGAGGGCAGATCATTATTATTCTCTGAAAGTTAAGAAACAATATATGGCAGAAAGTTTAGAGTTAGAAAATAAGATTGCTGAGTTAGAGAAGGATTTTCAGAAAGGGGTAACAAGATTTAAAAAATTGCATTGGAGAGGTTGAAGTTGCATTATAATACTTTACAAACTTATCAGTTTGAGCACTTAATTAATCGATCTAAACAACGTTATTATGAGATGGGGAAAGAGCTCATAAGGTCATTGCTCGGCAATTGAAAGCTGAACAGACGTCTTGGACTATTAATGCTGTTAAGAAGAATTCAATAATAACTTATAAGCCTTAGGAAATTAATGACCAGTTTTATTCATTTTATCAAAAATTATATACTTCTGAGGGGGAAAACAGGATAATGGTTTTATTGATTCTTACTTATCTAAAGTTACCGGTATTAGATGGAATTGATGTTCAGAAATTGGAATCTCCATTTACGATTTTGAAATTAAGGAAGTTATTCAGGAAATGCCAAATGGAAAGTCCCTAAGGGATGATGGATTCCCTGTGGAATTTTATAAACTTTTTATGATTTTTCTAATGAATTTGGAGAGGTGTTGAATCAAGTTACTGAAGATCAGAAGCTACCAGAATCATGTTCTAGTGCTTTAATAACTGTTATTCCAAAAAAAATAGAGATCCATTAAAAGTATCTTTGTTTTGACTTATTTCTTTATTAAATGTGGATTATAAAATTATAGTGAAAGTATTAGCTAATAGACTTGCTAAATATTTGCTTAAATTTGTACATATTGATCAAAGAGGTTTTATTAAGAATAGAAATGCATCAGACAATATATTTTGATTAATTACTTTGGTCAATGCATATTGAAAGCAACCTAACCATCCTATGATAGCATTATGATAGCATTAGATGCTGAAAAAGCTTTTGATAGGGTTGCATTGGATTTTTTATTTAAGGTTTTAGAGAAATTTAAATTTGGCCCTTTTTTATTGGATGGGTTAAGGCTTTATATACGAACCCGTTTGCTAGGGTGGTGACAAATGGACAGATTTCTTTACCATTTAAATTGACTCGTTCAACTCGACAGGGCTGCCCATTGTCGCCAGCCTTATTTGCATTGGTTATTGATCCATTAGCTCAGGCTATTAGACAAAATGAAGAAATTAGAGGGATGTGGGTTAAGAATGAAGAATATAAAATTAACTTATTTGCGGATGATGTGTTGGTATATTTGATGGAACCAGAAAGGTCGTTGAAACAATTGCAAAAGTGTTTGTTGAAATTTGGAGAATTGTCAGGATATAAAGTTAATTGGAATAAAAGTGAAACTTTACCAGTTGGAGTGGGAGATTATTCTGAATTTAAAACAATTATAAAATTAAGGTGGACAAGTAAAATTAAATATTTAGGTGTGTTTATGGATCAATGAATTATCAATCATTATATCAATTAAATTATGTACCTAACCTATATTAAGATGGATTAAAGCAGATTTGATTAAGAGGAAAGATCTTCCATTAACTTTAGTCAGGTTAACTGTATTAAAATTAATATTTTTCCTCTAATTCAATATTTCTTCCAGTAACCACCTTGTTACTTTCTAAGGGTTTTTTCAAGATCTGAATAAAGCAGTGAGAGAGTTTTTATGGAAAGTTAAATTGGCTCGAATGGCGCTGCATAGATTTACATGGAAGTATACATTGGGCGGATTACAACTACCACATTTTCAAAATTATTATGAAGCAGCCCAATTGAAGTTAGTAGATTGATGGATTTAGATCAGCCTCCTAGCTGGGCTAAAATGGAAAAGGCATGTATTCCTATTGGCATATCATATTGCTGTAACAAATTCAAATTTCAACAAAATATAAATTTAAGATTTGGCTTAAAAAAAATAGGGTGTTAGGGTTGAAAGATAAATTATCTATTTTAACTCCATTGTATAATAATCAGCTTATTCCTTTTTCAACGTTTAACAATCATTTAAAGATTTGTGATTCTAAGGGTATAAAGACAATACCAGATTGTTTTGTAGAGGGGCAATTTCTTTTTAACCAATTGAGAGAAAGATTTGACATACCTGTAAATTCTTTGTTTGTGTATTATCAACTTGGGGCTTTGATAAAAGATAATTATGGTAGAAAGATGATTTTACCTACTTTGTCAAGATTTGAATCTTTGATTTCCTCTATACCGAATAAGGGTTATATTTCAGTTATGTATAATTTGTTAAAAGATGGTATGGATAAACCAGATTTGGAGAAATCTAAACTTAAATGGGAGAGTGATTTTAATATTTATTTTTCCTGAAGAAGATTGGGCAAATATATGTCAAGACAATGTAATTAAATTGACTAATGTGTGATTATGGA
The DNA here is from genome assembly GCF_036971445.1 of Narcine bancroftii. NCBI lineage: Eukaryota > Metazoa > Chordata > Chondrichthyes > Torpediniformes > Narcinidae > Narcine > Narcine bancroftii. Next base: position 29,208,469 of record NC_091475.1, read on the forward strand.
ATGGTTAATTATAATTTTTTTACATCAATTATATTTGACCCCAGAAAAATTAAAAAATAAAATGGGTTTAGTAATTCGGATTCTTGTTTTAGATGTGGTTCATGTATTGGAACTTTTTTACATGCAGTATGGAATTGTGGAATTTCAATCATTTTGGCAAGGAATTAAAGTAGTTTTGGAGAAATTATATAATTTTATACTACCATTAGATCCAATGATTTTATTGTTGGGAAATTTATATTCATTAAGAGGAATGGGATTGGATAAAATTCAAATTGCTTTTGTACGCTTGGTATTATCAGTAGCGTGTAAATGTGTTGCTAGTACTTGGAAAGATGATACTGAGATTAATATAGCTCATTGGCATAATGAATTGAAAGTATGTGTGGTTATGGAAAAAATTACTTATACTTTACATGATAATTATTCTTCTTTTGTTAGTAAGTGGTCTCCGTATTTGAAATATATGCATTTAGATATACTTTGAAACGTTAACATTTAAAAAAATTGTATATAATTAATTTTTTTTGCTCCCCTTAAGGGAGCTGGGTGCAAGGGTGGGGGAGAGGATGGGTATGAATGAAAAAATATCTTTGATTATTTTTATATTATATACTATGTTTGTGTTTTCTTTTAAATAAAGTTTGGGGAAAAAAAAGAGAATGGAAATTTGCCAAACAACTTTCCATCCTGTATGAAAACATGAAAAAAAAATTCAATGCCTCACCACATTAGTAATAAGTAAGATAGGCAAATGCAAAAATTAGCTGCTGTTATTTATAAAGGCTGGCTCTGTTATCATTATGCAGACTGTGGCAGATTACATTATTTGAATTGTCGTTTGTAACAATGTTTATAAGCTCAGTAATTTAACTTTTGTTATAATAACATTTGAGATGTACCTGTTCAGGTGACCAGATTGTTTTAACATGGAAAAGTCTTTTTCCACCTATTTTTGCAGACACAATATGAACAAAACTGGCTTTGCCAAAGCTAAGTATTCCATTGCATTTCTTTCCATCTCCTGAAAAATACTATACTTGTACCACCTTTTGGAGAATTTGTCCTTTCAGTGCATTTCAATCAGTGACAAAATAAAAACAAAACAGGCCTGGCAGCATCTGTGGAAAAATAAACTGTTAAGTTTCTATTTTGGACTTGCAATATCTGCAGTTTATCTGTTTTTTCCATCAGTTGGACATGTTACTAATCTTGCATTTGTCAATTTATTAAAAGATGGGGTGGCAAATTTTGTTTGGCAAGGTGGCTCTGGGTGCTACTGTACTCCAGCATATTTCTCAACAAGGCTCAGCTGGCTTGTAGAGAGGAAAAAGTTAATTTATGAAAGTTTTCAATCAACTGCATTAGTTTCATTAGATTTGGAAACCGTCTATGGCACAAAGTTACTTCCTCATGTGAATAGGCTGCTTTTTTTGCTTTACAGTAGTTGTGAAATTCTTGTTTTGCACTTTGCTCGGAGTCTTGTTTTTGTTCAAGAACATTGAGGAACATTTCTACAGCTGTCATGAGCAATTGTGTGGGGGGGGGGGGGGGGGGATGGTAGAAATGCTCTTCACATACCTGAGGTTAGCTGTTGCGGGTTTCCATGAAACATAAATTCATTTTTTACTTTGTTACAACAGCCATACTTTTGTGACATGTCTGCAATGTTCACAAGTTTTGCAAAACCCTCCCCTCCTCATCACAATATGTAGTTGGTTGTTTGATACAAGAGCCATCACTGCTGCATTTCATAAAATTTACCAATTGAATTTACAACAAGTTTAATGTCCTAGCATAACTTCAGTTATCCATGTACACCAAGGTTTATTTCAGGAACATAATTTGACTAAATCCTGTTATACCTTGTGTTAAAATGCAAAGGACAATATATTACTTTAAATAAAAAGATGGGATATCACAATAAAGCCTAAATATGGAACTAACCCTTTAAATAAGAGATGCATGGTCACCCAAAAACAAACAGAGTGAGAAAGATACACATATAGAGGTATGTAATGGGAAAAAAAAATTAGAAGTAATCAATATCGGGTATAAAAAACCATTCCCATCCAAATTCTAGGGAAAATACTATTTGTTAGCTTAAGCACTGACCTTGGACTTTGAAAGTTGTCTGAACAGCCTGTAGGGGAGCTATGATTTAGCCGAAGTTTCCTGATGTCAGCAGAATGTCTGTTTAAATAAATGAAAAGCAATAAAACAACGTGACACTCCTAGTTGGACTGTGACTGTTCAACAACAACTGTGTCTTGCACATAAAGGTCTATTTTGTGTTTAGTAAGGACAGAAATGCACAAGTGGTGAATTTGATGGGTGTGCACGGAATGCCAGAAAACTTTTGTATGTGAATCAGAGTGGCAAAAAAAAAGTGAGGTTCACAACGTTAAAGGTTCTATATGAAGTGTAAGTTGTTACAGGGTTTAAAAATTTGCCAGATTTCCTGAAAGACCAAAGATTCTGGGTCTGCCAAAGACCAACAATGTTGTCTACACACTGTTGTGCCCATTAGACCATGAGTTTTTTTTAACCAGTTGTCTTTAGCCCAATGAATAAAGGGGCATTCAAATGGTATTCGGGTACAATGAAGGCACTAGTGTATTTCATCATCGTTCTCTCTCTTTCACAGGAACTGCTGATGAAGGTAGAGGTGATGGTGGGGGTTAGAGGGATTTGGGGCCATTTGCTGTTATGGTGGAGAGGTGAACATTAAGGTTTTTTGTCATAGTGATAATAGGGGAAGGATCCTTTGCTGTGAATTGTATGTGGAGGGAAGGGGAGAGGGAGGGATCAAGATAGTTGGAGATCAATGCTTGCAGGATTTGGAGGACAGAATATTGATTGTTGGAAGAGCTTTGGTGGATGAGGAATCCAGTACTACACAGTTTAACTTCATTGTCTTACATCGCCAATGGTGATGGTAAAAACATCATTCTAGTTGCCCGTCGGTACGTTCCTCTTTCTTCCTTTGAACCGTGGACACAGATGGCTCACAGGCCATGGGAAATGTATCCGCTGTGAATACGGTCTGTATGTGAGCAGACCCTTATGGCATAGTCTGTCATCATGGGGACAGCAGAAATCCATGTTAGCTGTTGGTATTGAGACACGACCCAGGAGTTTCGACAGGAATGTAATCTCAAAAAGCAGTCAATGAAAATGACCATCTGCTAACGTGAATATCTCATTCATCAGATCAGATGGATTCCTGTCACCTAGCCCCTCCATATTCAAAAGCCGCATGCCGTGCTCATGCCTGGTCAATTCCAATGTGTCCAGGAGAAATTGGCGGAACCTGGTGTACTGGTTGTCTGCTCATTTTAGCTGCTGTAGCAGCATTCAACACCCCAAAGACGTGCCAAAATTTTGTGTCCTCCGCCGTTATGCCAGGTTATCAGGTTTCAGCCTGATTAAGCCATATCTGAGTTTGGTGGGTTATAAAGGAGGCAAGTGAACTCCTTCCGTGTTAACTGCAGCTGTGGCAGCTGCTGCTGTCGTTGCGTCCATGATGACTGTAGATTCAGGTTTCGGGTGAATCTTGTAGTCGGAGTCACCAATTGTAGTGACTACTTTGGTAGAGCTACTAAATCAACATGCATACACAGGGTTAGTCAACCAACGACTGTTTATTTGAGTTTGCCATGCTTCTTTTATATGTCTCCCATCCCAGGCTCCACGGGACAGGGATGGTGATGTCACTATGTGTTTGACGCCAATTGTGGGACTGACAGGTTTAAAGTACACATGGTGGGAGCCTCGCACCCTCTACAAAGAGGTATATCAATCTGGTGTGCCGTTATTTGGCACGCAGTACTGCGCGTATGCAGTCCATTAATCAGGTAAGTGCATAGTGGTCCGGCCCACGGCTCCACGCATTTGCTGGTGAGCTGTATGAGCAACTAATTGCGATACCACGCTGTGTGCCCACTACACAGCTGCTACAATCTGCTGTTAATAGTGGTTATTTCTTGCAGGCTTCAATTCAATTCCTTCAGCATTTTCAACCTTAACCTCTCTCACCATCTCCAAGCACTCCTTTCTGTTGCATTGTCATTTTATGAATACTAGATTCTTTCTTTAAAACCTATCTAAACTATAGCATGTGAATTAACTATTTAAGTTGTAGCTTGAGTAGTGTTGGTCAAATATTCAATACTTTTAATTAATATTTAGTAAATGATGAGAGTTACACCTGTACAATCTCTGTTAATGGAATACAAGTTTAGAATTGGAGATTGTTCAAAGATATAGTTGGACTAATGTACTGCCTTTCTTCTTTGGCTTGGCTTCACGGGCGAAGATTTATGGAGGGGTAAATGTCCACGTCAGCTGCAGGCTCGTTTGTGGCTGACAAGTCATCAGTGTATTTTAGACTTCTGGTTTTCTGACAGAAGATTCAAGTCTCTTTATCTGCCCTCAAGGAACTGTAAAGAGTAGTTTGTTTTATTACTTTGAACACAACTCTTGGCAGCTTTTCTGCAGGAATGAAGCAGCTCTATATTTTTAACTTTTAAGTAGTCAAAAGGTTTTGTGCAATGACTGAGCAAGTGGTACAAAGACAAAACCTAAGGAATACTCACTGAATGGAAATTCAGAAAGTGGAGATCAACTCCACATGGTATGGTCCATGTTAGAAAAAATTACATTTGGGACTAGATTTAAAAGTGGAATCTTCAGATTGAAACTCTCTGAATTATTGCAGGAGTGCAATTTTTTTTAATTCACTTGGAACAATTCAAGTTTGCAGTGAGACTGAGGTGCTTGGCAACAGTGGGAAAAGGTCATCATTGTCCTGGTTATGCCCATCCAGCAGTGAACAAAGAGAAGCTAAGAGGACTGAGCAGATCAGGCTCCATCCATGGTTAGAAATAGTCAGTATTTTTTTTTTGGTTTTTGGATTGGGGTTGAGCCTCAGTGAAGGATTTCCAACCAGAAAAGTTGACTGGCCATTTCTAACCATGGATGCTGCCTGATCTACTGAGCCCAGCCAGCTTCTCTTTGTTCACTCAAGATTCTGACATTTGCAGTTTCTCTATGCCCATCTAGCTGTTGAAATGCATAAGAATTCTTGGACAGATCTAGTAAGATGTGGCTGCATTTAATGTTGTAGTGATGTATGCTGACAGCAGGATAAAATGTGACACTCATCAGAATACACCTTGTGTGTACATAAACCAAAGAAACAATCTTTGCATGAGCAAAGATAGATCAAGAATTGTGCAATTTATTGAAATTGGAAAAATAGAGAGAAATTTTCTATGGGGGACTTTGACTTTCCCTAAAAATAATTGGCTCGAAGGGATAGGTAAACAAGACAAAGAAGTGGAAATCCTCCAGTGTAATCAAATCGATTTTCAAACATGTAGAAAGCATAAGAAGAAAGGATTTGTTGTTGGATCTGGTGAGAAGAGAAGTGGGCAGCACAGCTACTATAGCAGTTTTCACAACGCTATTTCAACATCAGTGATCCAGGGTTAAATCTGCAGCTGTCTGTGAAGCTTCTGTTCTCCCCATGTCTGCATGGGTTTCCTGTGAGTGCTCTAGTTTCCTCCCACATTTCAAAATCTTGCAGGAATAAAAGTTAATGTGTCACCTTTTTTTTTGGCTTGGCTTCGCGGACAAAGATTTATGGAGGGGGTAAATGTCCACGTCAGCTGCAGGCTCGTTTGTGGCTGACAAGTCCGATGCGGGACAGGCAGACACGGTTGCAGGGGAAAATTGGTGGATTGGGGTTGGGTGTTGGGTTTTTCCTCCTTTTGTCTTTTGTCAGTGAGGTGGGCTCTGCGGTCTTCTTCAAAGGAGGTTGCTGCCCGCCGAACTGTGAGGCGCCAAGATGCACGGTTTGAGGCAATATCAGCCCACTGGCGGTGGTCAATGTGGCAGGCACCAAGAGCTTTCTTTAGGCAGTCCTTGTTCCTCTTCTTCGGTGCACCTCTGTCTCGGTGGCCAGTGGAGAGCTTGCCATATAACACGATCTTGGGAAGGCGATGGTCCTCCATTCTGGAGACGTGACCCACCCAGTGCAGCTGGATCTTCAGCAGCGTGGACCTACTGTATGTGTATTTGAGCAGCATAGGGGCTCATGGGCTGGAAGAGCCTGTATCTCTTTTCAAAAGAAAAGTTGGGGTTCCTCTGTTTGGCAGGTTGAGCTTGACATTGTTCAGGCAATATTTATTTCCCAAATATCCAGGCAAATTGTGATTATTTCACTATATAGTTTAGAACAAATAAACATGACAAAAATTGGGCAATAGATTAAAGCAAAGTAACCTGGCAGTTAATTCGAGACATCCACCACCTTCTTTGGAAGAACATACCCTCTGATCCCCTTTTAAATCTTTACCCTCTTACTTGTGCCCCCAAGTTTTAGACTTTCCTCCTCTGAGAGAAAAAGTGTGACCACCTAACCTATCTATGCCCCTCATCAGTCCAGTGAATGGTCCAAGCCTATCCAATCTGTACTTAACTCCAGATTCCCAGTTGCAATCCTTGTGAATATTTTTCTGGGCCTTTGCTAGCTTTATTGTACAGTTCCCAGTCAAGTTTCTGACAGTTGAATTAATTATTTTAGAGCTATTTACTGCAGTGGGCTATGAAAGTGCCATTGAGTGGGTTGTTCAGGTGGGTAACTCTATGGACACATTTAAACATTTGGGATAAGCTGGGAAAGTGTTGTTGAGGTAGAATCCATCCTCTTCCATTCTCAAATATTGTAGTGAGTGCTAGCAATCTCTCATGCCTAAAACCTGTTAGGGTTTTAGGGTCAGAAAAACAGAGATGTATGTTCCAGTGATTATTGGGGATCAGAGGTGGAGAGGGTGAGCCAATTTAAGATCTTGGGAGTCACTATCTCAGAGGATCTTTCCTGGACCCAACTTCCACATGGCATCGTGAAGAAAGCATGTCAGTGCCTCTACTTCCTCAGGAGTTTGCAGAGGTTTGGTATGACATCCAAAATCCTGGCAAATTTCTACAGGGGTGAGGTGGAGAGTGTACCGGCTGTATCACAGTCTGGTATGGGACACAATACCCTTGAGCATAAAGTCCTGCAAAAGGTAGTGGATGCAGCCCAGGACATCACAGGCAAAACCCTCCCCACCATCAAGAACATCTACAGAGAACACTGCTGCCATAGAGCAGCAACAACCATCAAGGATCCATATCACCCAGCACACGCTCTGTTCTTGCTGCGGCCATCAGGAAAGAGGTATAGGTGTCACAAGACTCACACCACCAGGTTTAGGAACAGCTGCTATCCCTCTACCATCAGACTCCTCAACACAACTCAATCAGGAACTTATTTAAGGACTCTTACTTTTGCACTTTATTGATTGTGTAATACAGAGAGAGAAAAAATAGTCATTTTGTTTACATTTTAATTTGTTTACATGTGCATGTTTACAGTTTGTACATTTTTTTGCACTTTCATTAAGTAGTGATTCTGCCTTGCCCACAGGAAAAGGAATCTAAAGGTTGTATGTGATATCATGAATTTTCTCTGACAATAAATCTGAAATCTAACTTCGTCCAGAGCAAAGCAATCCAATTTTACTTCGTTTATTTTTTCTGGTTCAGTTGATTTGTTTCACAAAATCTATCCCCCTTTTTTATTGAACCTTGTAGAAGCATTTAGAGAGAGGCTAAAATAGAAATGATCTCTGACAATCCCAATAAAAGTATTTTGCAGTGTGACCACCAGTTTATTCTACAGGTGGATTTTATGTCAATGACTGCTCTGAGGTCTATGAAAAAGAAATTTACTCAAACTTTTCTGTTGGAAATGTTCTTGAAGTTCCATTTCTTTCTCCCATTCCTTTATCTCGAATAAATGTGAATGGCAGCATGTCCCAATTCAGAACATACACTGAGAAGTCATCCCCCTCAAAATTTTAAGTGTGTTGTCTGTTTTCAGTATACACATAAAGTCATTTGGGGTGAGAACCATAGAATGTTACAGCACAAAAAAAGAGGCCATTTGACACTTCTGGTCTATGCCAACCGATAAAACTAGCTAGTCCCCACTGACCTGCTCTCATTCCATAACCCTCCAAACTTATCCTATCCATGTATTTATGCAATTTATTTTTAAAACTTAAGGTGAATCTGCATTCACTACATCAGATGGCAGCTCATTCCACACTCCTATCACTCTCTGAGTGAAAATCTTTTCCCTAATATTCCACTTGTACCTCTCCCCTTTCAGCCTGAAGCAATGACCTCTCGTATTTATCTCCCCCAATCTGAGTGGAAACATCCTAGTCACATCTACTCTGTCTATACCCCTCATAATCTTATAAACCTCTATCAAGTCTTCCCCCCCCCCCCCCTACCCCCAGCCTTCGTTCCAAGGAATATAGTCTTAACCTGTTTAATCTTTCCTGGTAACTCAACTCCTGAAGACCCAGCAACAACTTAGTAAATCTTCTCTGCACTCTTTCAATCTTATTGATATCTTTCCTGCTGCTGGGTGACCAGAACTGCACACAATGTTCTAAGTGTGGCCTCACCAATGACTTGAATAACTTCAACATAACAACCCAACTTCTATACTCAATAATTTATAAAGGCTAGGATGCCAAAAACTTTCTTTACAACCCTGTCCACATGCATCGCCATCTTCAGGGAACTACGTATTCCCAGATCTCTTTACTCTTCCACACTTTTCAATGGCCTACCATTTACTGTGCACGTCCTACCCTGATTCGCTCTTCCAAAGTGCCATTTACTGGCCTAATTTCCCGGCTGGTCCAGATCTCTCTGCAAGCTTTGAAAATCTTCCTCACAGTCCACAACACCTATCTTTGTATCATCATCTAGGTCATTTATTATAGGTAACAAACAATAATGGTCCCAACATAGATCCCTGAGGTACACCACTTGACACAGACCTCCATTTTGAGAAGCAACCATCCACTACCAATCTGTTTTCTTCCACCAAGCCAATTTTGAATCCATTTTGCAACCTCATTATGTATACCTCGAGTCCTAACCTTCTGAACCAATCTCTCATGTGGAACCTCGTCAAAGGCCTTACTAAAGTCCATATAGTCAACATCCACAGCCTTTCCCTCATCAACCTTCTTGGTAACTTCCTCAAAAAACTCTACAAGATATGTTAAACATGACCTACCACACATAAATCCAGGCTGACTGTCCTTAATCAGCTAATAACGGTCCAAATATCTATATATTTTATCTCTTAAAAATCCTTCAAATAATTTACATACCACTGACAGCAGGCTCATGAGCCTAACCCTTCTTAAACAGTGGGATAACCTGAGCCACCCTCCAATCATTCAGCACTTCACCTGTGACTAAGAAAATTTTGAATATATCTGCCAGGGGCCCTGCAATTTCAGCACTACCTCCCTCAAGGTATGGGGGAATATCATATCTGGTCCAGGGGATTTGTCTACCTCTATTCATTGCAAGGCAGCAAGCACCTCCTTCTCCTTAAATTCCATGACACTTCTATTTTTTTTCCCTTCCATTCTTATTCACTATGCCAGTTGTGGAGGTGGGGGGGAGGAGTTGTTTAAGATCTCCCCCATTTCACGAGGCTCCACACATAATTGACCACACTGATTTTCTAGGGGTCTAATTTTCTCCCTTACTATCCTTTTACTTTTGTCCCTAACTATCCTTTTACTTTTGTCCCTAACTATCCTTTTACTTTTAATATTCTTGTAGAAACCATTTAGATTTTTCTTCACATTATTTGCCAAAGCAACTTCATGTCTTCTTTTTACTTTCTAATTTACTTAAGCATTCTCTTACATTTTCTATACTTTGCAAGAAGCTCATTTGGTCCTTGTTGCCTATCTTTCTTTCTTTGGCTTGGCTTCACGGACGAAGATTTATGGAGGGGTATGTCCACATCTGCTGTAGGCTCGTTGGTGACTGACAAGGCCGATGCGGGACAGGCAGGCACGGTTGCAAGGGAAAATTGGTGGGTTGGGTGTTGGGTTTTTCCTCCTTTGTCTTTTGTCAGTGAGGTGGGCTCTGTGGTCTTCTTCAAAGGAGGTTGCTGCCCGCTGAACTGTGAGGCGCCAAGATGCACGTTTGGCGGTGGTCAATGTGGCAGGCACCGAAATTTCTTTAAGCAGTCCTTGTACCTATACCGCATATATTACCCCCTACTTTTTTTTTAACCAACTCTCCAGCATCCCTTGAAAAACCAAGGTTCCCTATGCCTATTAATTTTGCCCTTATTCCTGGTAGGAACATGCAATCTTTGCACTCTCAAAATATCATCCTTGAAGGCCTTCCACCTGCTGGATACATCCTTGCCAGAAAATAACTTGTTCCAATCGACTCTTCCGAGATCCTTCCTCATTTCCTTAAAATCAAACTTTCTCCAATTCAGAACCTCAACTCCAGAATCAGACCTATCCTTCTCTATAATTCACTTGAAACTAAAGATATTATGGTAATTGGACTCAAAATGCTCACCTGCACATACTTCTGCCTCCTGACCTGCCTGGTTCTCTAAAAGATCAGATATTGCATATTGATGTAGAAAACTTACCTGTGCACATTTGACAAACTCCAACCCATGCAGTTCTTTTACTGTATGAGAATGCCAGTCTATGTGTGGAAAGTTAAAATCTCCTACTATCACAACTTACTGTTTTTTTTTGTGTCGGTCTGCTATCTCCCTACAGATTTGCTGCTCCAATTCTTTTGGTCTATTGGGTGGTCTGGAACACAGCCCGATTAGCATGCTCCTGCCCTTCCCATTCCTCCGCTCCACCCATATGGTCTCTGTAGAGGAGTTTTCAGTGTTGTCCTATCTATACACAGCTGTGATATTTTCCATGATTAGCAATGCCACACCTTCTCCTTTCCTCCCTTGTCCTCTATCCTGTCTGAAACAATGGAATTCTGGAACATTGAGCTGCCAATCCTGCCCCTCTTGCAACCGTCTCACTCAGAGCAATAATGTCATAATCACACGTGGCAATCCTTGCTCTAAGTTCATCCGCCTTACGGACAATACTCCTGGCATTGAAGTAGATGCATGTGAGAGACCATTTACTTCCAGAACCACCCTGTCTTTACATGCAGTCCTTGAAGGATTCTCATTGTCTTCAAACTGTTCTGCTATAACCAAGTCCCACCTTCTCTGAAAGAGAGCCCAATGCTCCAGAAACCTGAAGCCCTCCCTCCTGCACCCTCTCTTTAGCCACATGTTAAGCTGGATTGTCTTTGTGTTTCTCGTCTCGCTAGACGTGGCACAGGTAGCAATCCTGAGATTGTAACCCTGGAGGTCCTTTCCTTCAACATTGTTCCTAACTCCCCGAACTCCTATCAGGACCTCCTCACCCTTCCTGCTGTATGCTGTATTTGGGGAAAGAACAGTTAAAATCACACCCAGCCTGATAGCCTAAAATATTTAATAAATGATGATGAGAGGGTCAGTATTGGCAGGATTAATTTTTAAATTTTTGGAAGTTAATGATATCTACTGCAACAACAAATATAATAACAAATCTGTTGGGGGTTAGTGATTACCAAGCTATTAATGTAATTTGCAGTAATTGATGGTTTTGGAGAAAGGCAAAAATTATAGGTTTTGAAATGCACAACCCTTTTTATAAAAGATTGCTCCATCAATGTGGCTGCCCTTCCTGAAAGAATGACAGGAGTTCAGAACATTTGCCACATCCTTTTTTGACTGATTCATGGTATGTACTATATAAAAACAATTATTATCCTTTTATTACTTGAATCGCAAGCCTACATGAATAGTGAATTGATTTATAGTTTAAAACATTGTATATGCTGTTTACATTCACTTTCAATGGCATGCTTTTGTCATGGCTGTGTGTGCTAGGATTGCTTTTGAAATAACAGTGCAATTAGATTGTACAGATAGCTTCCACAGAGAAAAGTTTGGAGCAGCAAGGAAATGGCAGCAGCTTTTCAGATTTATTGTAAGAATACACATGTGGCATCACATACAAACCTGAGATTCCTTTTCCTCTGGATGCGGTAGAATTACCACTAATTGGTAGTGCAAAAAAATACTGTACATAGTGTAATAATGTAAACGGATAACGAATATAAACAAACTGTGCAATGCAGAGAAAACAAAAAGAAAATCAATAAAGTGCACAGGTAAGGGTCCTTAAATGAGTCTCTGATTGAGTTTGTTGTTGAAGATTCTGATGGTAGATGGGTATCAGCTGTTCCTGAACCTGGTGGTGGGAGTCTTGTGGCACCTGTACCTCCTTCTTGATGAGAACCGAGAGTTGCTGGGTGGTGTGGGTCTTGGATGATTACTGCTGCCCTCTGTTGGCAGCATTCCCTGTAGAAATACTTAATAGTGGGGAGGGTTTTGCCTGTGATGTCCTGGGCTGTGTCTACTACCTTTTGGAGGACTTTATGCTCAGTGGTATTTGGTGTTCCCATAGCAGACTAAAGCAGCCGGTCAGCACACTTTCCACCACACCTCTAAAGAAATTTACCAAGTTTCTGGTGTCAAACCTCCGCAAACTCCTGAGGAAGTAAAAGCGCTGATGGGCTTTCTTCACAATGCCATTGATGTGTTAGGTCCAGGGAAGATTCTCTGAGATAGTGACTCCCAAGAACTTAAATTTCCTCACCCTCTCCACCTCTGATCCCCCAATAATCACTGGATTGTATACCTCTGGGTTTCCTGAAGTAAAAAATCAGCTCCTTAGTTTTGGTGACATAGAGTACAAGGCTATTGTTGGTGCACCATTCAGTCAAGTTTTCAATCATCATCCTGTATGCTGACTGATGCCCTTCCTTTACAATCCACTACCGTGGTGTTGTCGGCAAATTTGTAGATGGTGGTGTTGTCATACCAAGCCACACTGTCATAGGTGTAAAGTGAGTAGAGCAGGGGGCTAAGAGCACAGCCCTGTGGTGCTCCGGTACCGGTGAAGAAAAAGTTCTTAACAATTTTCACTAATTGTGGTCTGGAGGTGAGGAAATCCCAGGTCTTGGAGTTTGCTGATCAGTTTTCAGGAGATGATAGTATTAAATGCTGAACTGTAGTTGATAAAGAGCATCCTGATGTATGCATCTTTGCTGTCCAGGTATTCTAGGACTTTGTGAAGAGCCAGTGAGATGGCATGTGCCATAGACCTGTTGCTATGATAGGCGAACTGGAATGTATCCATGTCACTGCTCAGACAGTAGCTGATATGCTTCAACACCAGCCTTTCAAAACACTTCATCACTGTTGATGTAAGTGCTACTGGTCAATAGTCATTAAGGCAGGTTACTACACTCCTGGGCACCGATTGATGACTGTTTGAAACCGGTGAGTACCACACCCTGCTGGAGTGAGATATTGAAGATATCAGTGATATCTTGGTAAGATGGTCAGCACAGATCTTTAATATTTGGCCAAGTATTTCACCTGGGCTGGATGCTTTCTTCGCGTTCACTCTTCTGAAGGCAGCACACATGTCATCCTCCGATACGGACAGGATGGGATCGTAAGGAGACAAGGTGGTGCAGAGGAGTGGTTCTTCGCTGTTATAGTTGTCAAATCGGGCACAGAAGGCATTGAGTTCCTATGGGAGAGAAGCTTTGCCGTCTGCTACTTCACTGGATTTGGTTTTGTCACAGGTTATGGCATTTAGGCCCTGCCACAGCTCTCGGGTGTCTCTTGTTGTTTCCATTTTCATTCAGAATCTCCACTTTGCCCAGGAGATAACTGCTCCTACTGTACTGATCTGAATCTCTGGACTTAAATGCCTGTGATCTGGCTCTCAGCAAGTTCCGGATTTCATTGTTTATCCAAGGGTTCTGATTGGGGAAAACCCTGAATGATTTGGTGGGGACACACTCATCCACAGCTGTTTTAATAAAGTACCTTACAGCTATCGTTCTGATTCTCAGCAGAGTCCTTGAACACCACCAAATCCGCTGACTCAAGGAAGTCCATTCTTCAGCCTCCTGTGACCACCTTCTTGCTCTCCTGACTTCTTGGAGCCTCTCTTTTTTAGGCTCTGTGTATATGAAGGCAGAAGGAGCACAGCCAGGTGATCAGACTTGCCAAAGAAAGAACAGTAGGTCTTCCTTATGTTGGAGTAGCAGTGATTGAATGTGCTGGGACCTCTAGTACAGCAGGTTCCATGCTGATGGTAGTTAGGGTTTTCTTGACACAGGCCTGGTTAAAGTTACCGAGTAAGATTTGTAGTGCGTCAGGCAAATCTGTCTCTAGTTTACTGACCACATCATGCAGCTCTGCAACTGCCTGCTTGCAATCGGCATTGGGAGGGGTGTAAACTTCGGTGAGAATCACTATTGAGAACTCCCAGGGTAGATAGAAAGGTCTGAATTTAATTGAGATTTACTCTAAGGCAGAAGAATATAAGGCAGTATCGCATAATAAAAGCTGGTAAATTCTTCATAAAATTGCAGTGAATGAAGGATAGACGTAGAGAAAAATCAGTATCAGGCACTTGCAGTCACATAATTATTCAGTTTGATTGACAGTAAACCTCTAGTTGACTTTATTCTGCCCGACAACACAAATTAATTTAATACTGTAAAATTGCAGGACTTTTGATTCTTTCTGAACTTGTGGGCATCCACACATAAGGTGGTGTGGCTGTATGTTTCTAAACATCTGTTTGTATCACTCAACTCTCCCGCCGCTATCTATGTTAAATAGACATATTCTTAATTATCGCATGCATTGAGATACAGTGGAAACCTATGTTTTGCTTGGTGTCCAGACAATTCAATTCACAGCTGAGTGCAGCTGGTCCTGCAGTAATAAAAGTGTGGGGTGTAGTGTTACAGTGAAACAAAGAGATCAGAATACAGTGTTTAAAAACACAGTGCAGGATATCAAAAAAAGGACATTTAAAGCAATGCAGTAGCATCATATTTTATCAATGAGGTCAGTTAAGAGTCTGATAACAGAAAAGAAAATATTCTTGAATTTTAGGTTCCTGTCTTCTGCCCTTGGAGGGAGGGAAACCAGTATGATCAGGCTGAGATGTGTCCTTTAATATGTTGGCAGCTTTATTGAGACAGACAGACAGACTTGATGGAGGTTTGCATGATGGTCTGAGCTGTATTTGCAACTCTCTACAGTTTTGAGCAGAGTAGTTCCTGTATTGAGCTGTGATGCATCTGGATAGGATACTTCTGTGATGTATCTGTTTTTTTTAAAATTAAAAATTGGGAAGTGGTTGTGGAAATGTACCAAGATTCCTAAGGCTTCTGAGTAAGTAAAACCATTGGGGGGCACTTCCTTGGTCAGAGCATCAACATAGAACAGATTTTTGGTAATATTCATATGCAAGAACTTGAAATTTCCCAACACTTCCATATCAGCACTTTTGATGTATCCAGGGATGTTTGCCGCCTTCTATTTCCTGAAGTCAGTGACCAACTCCTTTAGTTGAGCTGACATTGAGGGGCTGATGTGGTGGTGGTAGGAGAGGGGGTGTTCTCCTGATATCATCTCCTGCAACCAGCTTCGCTGCCACCTTACTTTGTATTTATTTAATTTACACAAGCAGAAAAAAAATCAAGCATTTCCCCTCAAAGGGTAGGTAACTGCTATTTTAAGAGTGAAACACAAAGGTCAGCAAACGCTGTGACTGTAGTAAAAACACAAATGCTGGAGAAACTCAGCAGACCTTGCAGCATTCAAAGGAGGTAAAGATAAATAACCAATGTTTTAGACCTGCATTGGGAAGGCACTGTCCCCTACCTAGTGTGATGACACACCAGCTACCAATCAAGGTTTGGTTCCGCCCCACCCATTACTGCACACCTTGTTGGTTCCATGTAAATTACCTTGACTGCATTCTCCAGCCTGCCTGTACTTGGCCTTGGGCCATTGGCTGTTGTAATTGGATTAACCATCCTGGCACCAAGCCATTGGATCCCTGTAAATGCTAGAGAAATTGTAAGATGTGCACTGCACTGAGTCAAGGGGTGGTGGGACATCGTAGTGATTTTTTTCCTTCTTCTGCTTGACGTCCTGTTTTGCGGAAACTGCCAAAATGTTTGGCCTGGAAGTCAGCCAGAAGAAAACTGAGGTCCTCCATCAGCCAGCTCCCGACCATGACTACCAGCCCCCCCACATCTCCATCGGGCACACAAAACTCAAAACGGTCAACCAGTTTACCTATCTCGGCTGCACCATTTCATCAGATGCAAGGATCGACAATGAGATAGACAACAGGTTCGCCAAGGCAAATAGCGCCTTTGGAAGACTACACAAAAGAGTCTGGGAAAAACAACCAACTGAAAAACCTCACAAAGATTAGCGTATACAGAGCCGTTGTCATACCCACACTCCTGTTCGGCTCCGAATCATGGGTCCTTTACCGACATCACCCTCGGCTCCTAGAATGCTTCCACCAGCGTTGTCTCCGCTCCATCCTCAACATTCATTAGAACGACTTCATCTCCAACATCGAAGTACTCGAGATGGCAGAGGCCGACAGCATTGAATCCATGCTGCTGAAGATCAAACTGCGCTGGGTAGGTCACGTCTCCAGAATGGAGGACCATCGCCTTCCCAACATCGTGTTATATGGCGAGCTCTCCACTGGCCACCGAGACAGAGGTGCACCAAAGAAGAGGTACAAGGACTGCCGAAAGAAAGCTCTTGGTGCCTGCCACATTGACCACCTGTGGGTGTGGGTGTGGGTGTGTGGGGACAGGGGCCGCTGCCGCTGGGGAGGGGAGAGGAGAGGGGTCACTGTGCGGGGGAGGAGAGCGGAGAGGAGAGGGTCACTGCCGCGGGGGAGGAGAGGGGAGAGGTGAAATCTGGAAGCTACAGTGAATGGGTTATGCAATTATAGCCAGAGGTGATGACCAAGTTAACAACTAGCCCAAAACGTTGGTGATGTATTTTCACCTTTGCTATATAAAACACTGTTTGAACTGCTGAGTTTCTCCAGCAGTTGTGTTTTTTTTACTTAACCACTGGTGTCAACAGAATCCTGTGATATACTTCTGATTACTACAACAACTCTGTGAAAGCTCTCCAAGGGATGCCTACCCTGAAGAAGTTTGCTTTTGCTCTCTACATGTTTTGTGGGATTCTCTCTCACTGCTCCCCATCTGTCACCCCTGCTGCTCTCAAGCTCTATGACCATGTACTCACCTAGACTAGATTCCATAGCCACGTTGCCTTCCTCTCTACTTGTCTCCGCCACCAGCTCGTGGCTCATGGGTTCCAGCTGTAATTCCAGGCCTCTCAGTTTGGCCCACGCCAGGATGTCAGGTACTTGCATCACACTGACCATTGCTCGCTCCGCTTCTCACAACGACTCCTATGCATTACTCTCACCTCGATGTATAGATACTAGTGGCAACTCGCCCTCTTGCTGCCACAGCTCTGGACCTCGCTGGCCATGGCCTGCAGCAGACCCCTCCTGTACTACATCTACATCTGCTGCCAGATCCATGCATTCAACCACTTGTTCCACACTCACCTGTACCTCCAAAGAACTCATTTACTGCATCGGGTGCACCCTCTTTGGCCTTCTGTACATCGGAGAGACGGGTCGCAGATTAGGAAATTGCTTCGCTCAGCACCTCCTCTTCTTCCGCAACGAAAGCAATCTCCCCTTAGCCAACCATTTCAATTCTCAAGGTACCATGTCTGTTCATGGCCTTTCACACTACCCCACCTGGACCACCTGCAGATTGGAGGAACGACCTCATTTTTTTGTCTGGGCACTCTCCAACCCAGGGTTCACTGCTTTCACTAATCAGCTTGCTTCCCCCCACCGCCCACCTCCCTAACTAGTTATTCTAGTTCCTACTTCCTTTCTCTCTCCACCTAGCCTAGAGTCCTCCTCTCCCCCCCTTCCCATGGTGTTTGCACCCCCCCCACCTATCATCTTCCACCCTTACCACCCCCCTCCCCTCACTTTCCCCCTTTTGTTCAGACATCTCTCTTGTTCCCCCACACCTTGATCACCCGAAATGTTGGTGATCTACCTTTGCTACATAAAGGCACCGTTTGAGCTGCTGAATTTCTCCAGCATTTGTGTTTTTTTTTCTCTCTTAACCATAGTTCAACAGAATCCTATGTTTTACCTCCAAGTTAACAACTATTAGTGTGGATGGTTAAACAATAGTTGACACCCTTTATGCTGTCTGCGAGCTGTGCTTTGGGAATCTTAGAAAATCAGTTTATTTTTTTTTAAGCTCGTTGAGAGGTTGGGTATATTTTATTTACAAGAAGGGAATTGCAAATTGGTCAATTACCTATTAAGAATTTAAGACCATTTTTCACTGCAGACTGACCAACTATCTTCAGTTTTATTTTGATATAAGCTTACTGTATGCAGCACACATTTTACAAGGTTGAGGGAGCTTAATATAACAGTTGTCACTGACTGTTAGGGCCAGTTTTTATTTTGGTCTTGTACTCTCCACCATAATCTGAGAGCTGAACAAATAAGAGTTACAATGTCCAGCTGTGTAAATCTTTGGCATGTACGTCTCGCCTGCTTTATATGCAAGAAAGGAATCAAGCTCCTTGTAGCTGTGGAATAACATTTAAAGATCTGCTTCACTGTTGTCTCTGCCTTGCCTTCAGGCATTTTGTTCGTGGATTATTGAAACTGCACTTTGATCCCCGTACTGAAGACAAGATGAATAACTGATTATAGTATCATCTCTGGACTTAACAAGAGACTGCTTTGTTTGAAAATTATTATTATTAAACAGATTTTTTAAAAACAAAATAATGATCCAGATGCACTGAAAATGAGTATTTCATAGTCTCTAACAATAAAGGGAAGCTGCTATTTCAATTTTACCCAACTATCTGCACGGTAATTGTAACCATGGAAACAGCTAAAGGTACCAACTTCCATTATTACATATCTATTTTGCCCTAATAACAGCCATGTAATTGTTCATCATGAAACGAAGCCTTCATTTATTTGCTGCAGATTGCCTTGATATCTTCATTGTGTAGCCATCACTTTTCCCTTCTAGAAAAAGCACAGTAAATTTAGTAATTCCTTCTTCTTGAATGTGTTTTCTCAAAAGCCATCGTTCCCATTTGTGCATGTGCATTGGAATGAATTAACCAAAGTAATACATAATCCAGTGACAAAATGCAAATTCTGGACACCAAAGCCCAAAAAAGTTCTGACAGTTATAGAAGACTAGCCTGGTAATGACTACCTTACAGAGCCTAACCTGATTCTCATCATCGTGGCTTTATGCAATACAAGTATGTGGCCCACCCAGATAAATTCTGAAAATTGAAACTTTAACATCTCACTAAGCTTTTCCTCATTCGTACAGAAATATTCATAGCTAATCAAAGAAGAAAGCCTCTACTCCTGCCACCGTTTTCCTTCTAGTTTTGAATCAATAGTATTTATTCCTTCATCAGGTGGAGGAGAATTGTGGGCAAAGCCCCAGCAACCTGATAAGTTGGTGATTTCTGCATTTCAGATTTATTGTCAGAGTACAAACATGACATCACTTACAACCCTGAGATTCATTTCATGCGTGTGAGGCAGAATTACCACTTACTGGCAGTGCAAAAAAAACTGTACACATGTAAACATTTAACCAAATAAAGAAATGTAAATGGATAATGAAAGCAAACAAACTGCAATAGAATAAAGAAATGTAAATGGATAATGAAAGCAAACAAACTGCAATAGAGATAATTTTAAAAAATCAATAAAGTGCACAAGTAAGAGCCCTGAAATGACTCCCTGATTGAGTTTGTTATTGAGGAGTCTGATTGTTGAAGGGTAGCAGCTGTTCCTGAACCTGGTGGTGCAAGTGTGGTTGCACTTATACCTCTTGCCTGATGGCAGCAGCAAAAACAGTGTGTGTGCTGGGTGGCGCCGATCTTTGATGATTGCTGCTTCTCTCCAACAGCAGCGTTCCTTGCAGATGTTCTCAATAGTGGGGAGGGTTTTGCCTGTGATGTCCTGGGCTTTGTCCACTACCTTTTTGCAGGGCTTTACACTCCAGGGTATTGGTAACCCCATACCAGACCATGATGCAGCCAGTCAGCACAATTTCCACCACTCATCTGTAGAAATTTGACAAGGTTTCTGGTGTCATACCAAACCTCCGCAAACTCTTGAGGAAGTAGAGGGGCCGGGATGCTTACTTTACAATGCCTTTAGTGTATTCGGTCCAGGAAAGATCTTCCGAGTTAGTGACTCCCAAGAACTTAAATTTGCTCATCCTCTCCACCTCTGATTTCATCACCCCCCCCCCCCACCCCCCACACCATGATCACTGGCTTGTATATCTGTCTTTCCCTTCCTGAAGCTAACAATCAGGTCTTTAGTGCAAGATTGTTGGTGCACCATTCAACTAAGTTTTCAATCTCCCTCCAGTACGTTGACTCATCACCTTTCTTTATGGAACCCACCACCATGGGATCATCAGCAAGTTTGTAGATGGTGTTATTGTCGTACCGTAAGGGTAAAGTGAGTAGAGCTGTGGGCTAAGAACCTAGCCCAGTGGTGCTCCAGTATTGATGGAGATTGTGGAGATGTTCTTACCAATCCTCATTGATTGTAGTCTGGAGGTGAAGAAATGATCCAATTACAGAGTGGGGTGTTAACTCCCAGGTCTTGGAGTTTGCTGGTCACATTTGAGGGGATGATGGTGTTAAATGCCAAACTGTAGTTGATAAAGAGCATCTTGATGAATGCATCTTTACTGTCCAGATGTTTCATGGCTTTGTGTACAGTCAGTGAGATGGTATCCTCCATAGACCTGTGGCTATGATGGGTGAACTGGAATGTATCCATGTCACTGCTCAGACAGGAGCTGATATGCTTCAACTCCAGCCTTCATCGCTGTTGATGTAAGTGCTCTGGTCACTAGTCATTAAGGCAGGTTACTACACTCTGCTTGGGCACTGGTATGATTAATGCCTGTTGAAACAGGTTGGTACTACACCTGCTTTAGTGAGATATTGAATATATCCGTGAATACATTGGTAAGATGGCCAGCACAGATTTTTATTACTTAGCCAGGTACTCCAGGCTGAATACTTTCCTCAGATTTGCTTTCCTGAAGGCAGCAGGCACGTCATCCTCGGATACAAACTGAATGGAATCATCAGGGGACATGGGGTTGCAGAAGAGTGGGTCTTCACTGTTACTGCCATCAAATCGGGCATAGAAGACATTGAGTTCCTCTAGGAGATGAGCTTTGTCATCTGCTACTTCAACATTTGTATAAGATCCGGAATTTGCTGATGGTTTGCAGGGGTGTTGTGGGAATACATTTCTCATAAAAGTCCAAGCCAAATTTATAAAAATTTTACTATGTACAAACTTTTACTTTTATATAGCTTGAAATTATATCAAATAAATTATTAACTTCATTATCTTGGATACCAAACTTTAATAAAAAAAGATCATTACCAGCCTAGATATCCATGTAAGAAGTTGTCCGTTTCGAAGAAAAAGATAGATGTTATGGAGAAAATATCCTTCATGGAGAAAAGATAGTGAATATCCAGAGGTCATGGAAAAAGCATTGTTTAATAACCATTGCATAACAACTGAAGAATGTAGATTAAAAACATTCTTTTCTTTGTACGTCTGTAAATTGTTTTGCTAATTGAAATCCTTGTTGAGAAAATTGAAGTGGATTGAAAGAATTAAAAACCCTTCAAGCAATTGCGAATGAAAAGATAATGCAATAAGTAACAAACATCACAATCTATCCTCATTTAAAATTTTTAATAAAATTTTGATATTTCTGAATTATGTTTTGCTAAATGAAATCAATGTTCAGAAAATTGGATCCTAATCTTTTGTTGAAAGAACTTGAAATCTTCCAAGCAATTGCAAATGAAGAGATGATAGAAAAAGTAACAAACATCCCAATCTATTCTAATTTAAATTTTAAGATAAAATGTTGACATTTTTTTTCCATCCAACAGTATTAGATAATCCTTGTCCGAAATATAACATTAAATATGGGATAATGATTATCTTGCAGAATAGCTTCTCTTTTCCACATTTGTTCACTTTATTTTCTTGGCTTCGGACATAGGCAAATCTTGAATTTAACCTGGAATTGCCAAAAAATTCTGAATAGTTTAGATTTTAATAGAGCAAGAGTGCAAAGTCCAGGGCATTTTGTATCTGGTGGTTGGTAATTTTAATAGTGTGACACCACAAGGGAACTCTAAAAGAGGGGAAGATTTGATCTGATGCTGCAATACTATTTGACACCACATGACTGCATTTTGTTGAGAAGTAGAAATTACTGTTTATCTTGAAGTTGTCACCATTTACAAAATCCAGATGTTTTTAAACTTTCAATCCACGTTTGGGTGACATCAGCAGCTGAACCTTCCATTTGTCAGTTCAACTCAAGTCTATAGAACATCATTACTCTCATCAACAGATTCAAACAAAAATAAGGACTTCTTACATTTTAAACTTTTATTTTTATGTACTATTGCTGCTTGGCTTTGTGATTCAAAATTTATTCTAAAATTCATTCTTGCTCTGAGTTTGAAGTTTTCTGTTTTTTTTTTTAAAAAACTCCTTAGGTCTTTCAGCAGCCAAATTGTTGAGAGAATCTGGGCTAAAAGTGGTGGTACTGGAGGCTCGTGACAGGGTTGGAGGCCGGACTTTCACAATCAGAGTAAGTCTGAAAGATTGCAAAACAAATTGCCAAGAGGAACAAGCTGGTAATCTTGTTTTGAAGTTTATTTTCTGCTAAAGATAGTTATTTGATTCAATTAATGATGCAATTTAAGCAATAAGGGATAGTTCATGTATATCAGAGGTGTTGGTTTATTTGCATGCAGAATATAATTTTTTTAAAAAATTTAGACATACTGCACGGCAACAAGCCATTTTGGCCCACGAGCCCATGCCACACAATGACACCAGTGAACCTACACCAACGGTACATTTTGAATGTGGGAGGAAACTGGAGCTGCCGGAGTAAACCCACACAGACATAGGGAGAACATAAAAACTCCTTACAGACAGTTGGTTCTGATCACTGGCACTGTAAAGGCATTGCACTAACTGCTATGCCAACCATGCCACCCATATTTAGCCTTCATTCATATGGAATCTTTAGGTTTCACACTGATCTTTTGTGTAAACATTGTTGGAAAGCGGGTAAACTGCATGGGTCTCCTTGTCCAACAGAATCACAATGTTTCCTTGCATGGATTAAAAGAAGTCCAATTTGTTTATTCCCATATTTTTACCTCATTGCTACCAATAGAAATTGTTTCCAAAAGTTATTGTCGGCTTTTACAGCATCAATTATCAAACTTGTACATTTATTTGCAGCAGGGTTTCTTTTTCAAATGATCAAGATACCTGGTCTAGTAATTGCTCTTCAGAGTCTTCCTGATCTTTGAATAAACTTTATGACTATTTGATTCATCTTGGCAAAGATCATTTGATTTTGTATTTTTTAACCAGGAAACCAGGGTCCTTTTATCCCAGTTGTGAGAGCACAACTTGCTCATAAGGCTGAAAACACACCAGCCTCTTTCAAGTCAAGTTTATTATCATTTAATTGCACAAGTACAACCTGACGAAGTAGCATTCTCTGGTCCTCAGTGCAACCAGACATAACACACATAGGGACAACAATACATATGCAGGACAAGAATTCATATATATATATATATATATATATATAGATCTATATCGATCGATATCAATATAGATCGATATATCGATATACAAATAAATAAATATTATCTTGTGAATATGAGAGTTTCTGACAGTTAGTATGAGCAGTTCATCATTCTCCTTGCCCGTGGTAAGAAGGAGCCTGGTGATGCTGGCTCTGATCCTCCTGTATCTCTTTCCTTCCAGGAGTAGCTGAAAGATGCTGTGTGCAGGATGGAAGAGGTTCTCAATGATTTTGTGCACCATCTTGAGACAATGATCCTAATAAATCACGTGGGGTGGTGGTGACGGAGACTCCAGTGATTCTCTCTGCCACTCTTATGGTCCTGTGGATCGACCTATGATCCATTTCTCTGCAGCAATCGTACATACAGTAATGCAGCCGACCAGGACACTCTCGGTAGAGCTTCTGTAGAAGGTTGACATGATGGTGGCTGGTAGCCCTGCCCACTTCAGTTTTATCAAAAAGTGCAGTTGCTCTTGCACCTTCCTAACAAGTGAGGAGATGTTGTGTCCACAATCGGTCACTAGATAAGTCACTCCTCTCTTCATTACAGACCTATTGATGGATAATGGAGAGTGGCCATTTCTGATCCTCCTGAAGTCCATGATCATCTCCTTCGTCTTGTCCACTTTAAGATTTGGGTTGTTGCTCTCTCACCATTTCATGAGATTTTCCACCTCTTCTCTGGAGCGTGATTCATCATTGTTGCTGATGAGGCCGACGATTGTTGTGTCATCTGCAAATAT
Source organism: Narcine bancroftii (assembly GCF_036971445.1). Taxonomy (NCBI): domain Eukaryota; kingdom Metazoa; phylum Chordata; class Chondrichthyes; order Torpediniformes; family Narcinidae; genus Narcine; species Narcine bancroftii. The sequence continues at coordinate 29,232,873 of NC_091475.1, forward strand.
GATGACGCTGTCGGAGCTGGATCAAGTGATGAAGTTGTGTGTTGAAGTGTGAACGGGTACAGGCTAAGCACACAGCCTTAAGGTGCGCCAGGGCTCAGTGTGACGTTGCTCAATATTCTTCTACAGACACTGGCCTTTCCATTAGGAAGTTCAGAATCCAGTTACAGAGAGGGGTGTTGAGTCCTAGTGAGGACAGCTTCTCCACCAGCCTCTGATCGTATTAAACACTGAGCTGAAGTTGATGAGCAACAGGCATTGTTATCCAGATGGGTCAGGACTGAATGAAGGGACAAGGCTGTTAAAACTGGAAGTGGTCATCAGTTAATGTTTAAATTTTAATATTTCATTGTGTTTAACTCCTATTCTAACTTATTTATGTTAATATACTCTGTGGTCCTGGAGAAACACTATCTTATCTTTACCATGTGATCATGGTATGAATGATGAAGATGACCTAGTTTTTCATCCTTTTCTGCCCCTTTGCTCCTAAACATGCAAAATAACAGAATTTACACTGTGAATTTTCAGCCACCATGCTATGCGGTTCATGTGATCAACACTTGGTAATAGTGTCTAAACACAAGTTAGATAAAAGCTCCCATAAAACTTTCATTAATGGATAAAACAATACAAAATCAACTGTAAAACATAATAATATTAGCATTGAACAATAATACATTAAGATTGATAACATAAACAATCCATTTTCCAAAGAAAACATTAAAGTGGCCCAGAAGCAAAGTTCCCCCACACTTGTCCTTAGCATGTAGCAAGCAGTGTGAGGAACAGGAAGGGAGGGATTTAGGAGGTACACAAGAGGTGTTCACCGCAAAACTCATTCCCACAGGAAACATTAAAATAACAGTAAATACAAATAACTCATCGAGATAAAATTCACAAATACAGAATTGAGAATAAAAAATTATTAAAATGTATTTTTAACTCTGTTACACACATACATAGCCATGTTGACTATTCCTTACCAGTTTCTGGCTATCCAAATACTTGTATATCTGATCTCTTAGAACATCTACAAATAATTTACCTAATACTGACATCCGGCTCATTGGCCTATAATTTCCAGGGTTACTTTTGGAGCCTTTCTTAAACAACAGAACAACATGAGCTACCCACCAATCTTCCGGCACCATACCCATGGATAAGAATATTTTAAATATTTCTGCCAGAGCCCCTACAATTTCTACACTCGTCTCCCTCAAGGTCCAAGGGAATATCTTGTCGGGCCCTAGGGATTTATCCAACCTTAATTGTTTTAAGACGAAAAGCACTTCCTCCTCTTTAATCTATATCCATGATCTTACTAATCATTTTCCATTCTTCCAATGACTCTGTGCCCTTTTCCTGAGTGAATACTGATGGGGAAAAATACTATTAACACCTCCCCCATTGCTTTTGGCTCCATACAAAGCTGACCACTCTGATCTTCAAGGAGACCAATTTTGTCCCTTACATTTCTTAATATATCTGTAGAAACCCTTAGAATTTTCCTCCACATTGTCTTCCAAAGCAACCTCGTGTCTTCTGTTAGCCTTCCTGACTTCTTTCTTGAGATTTTTTTAAATACTCCTCGAGTACCTCATTAGCTCCATGTTGCCAATACCTGCTATACACCTATCTCTTCTTCCAAACCAGATCCACAATATCCCTCGAAAACCAAAGTTCCCTATGCCTGCTAACCTTGCCTGTCTTTGGTCTTTGGCTTGGCTTCGCGGACGAAGATTTATGGAGGGGGTAAAAAGTCCACGTCAGCTGCAGGCTCGTTTGTGGCTGACCAGTCCGATGCGGGACAGGCAGACACGATTGCAGCGGTTGCAAGGGAAAATTGGTTGGTTGGGGTTGGGTGTTGGGTTTTTCCTCCTTTGCCTTTTGTCAGTGAGGTGGGCTCTGCGGTCTTCTTCAAAGGAGGCTGCTGCCCGCCAAACTGTGAGGCGCCAAGATGCACGGTTTGAGGCGTTATCAGCCCACTGGCGGTGGTCAATGTGGCAGGCACCAAGAGATTTCTTTAGGCAGTCCTTGTACCTTTTCTTTGGTGCACCTCTGTCACGGTGGCCAGTGGAGAGCTCGCCATATAATACGATCTTGGGAAGGCGATGGTCCTCCATTCTGGAGACGTGACCCATCCAGCGCAGCTGGATCTTCAGCAGCGTGGACTCGATGCTGTCGACCTCTGCCATCTCGAGTACCTCGACGTTAGGGGTGTGAGCGCTCCAATGGATGTTGAGGATGGAGCGGAGACAACGCTGGTGGAAGCGTTCTAGGAGCCGTAGGTGGTGCCGGTAGAGGACCCATGATTCGGAGCCGAACAGGAGTGTGGGTATGACAACGGCTCTGTATACGCTTATCTTTGTGAGGTTTTTCAGTTGGTTGTTTTTCCAGACTCTTTTGTGTAGTCTTCCAAAGGCGCTATTTGCCTTGGCGAGTCTGTTGTCTATCTCATTGTCGATCCTTGCATCTGATGAAATGGTGCAGCCGAGATAGGTAAACTGGTTGACCGTTTTGAGTTTTGTGTGCCCGATGGAGATGTGGGGGGGCTGGTAGTCATGGTGGGGAGCTGGCTGATGGAGGACCTCAGTTTTCTTCAGGCTGACTTCCAGGCCAAACATTTTGGCAGTTTCCGCAAAGCAGGACGTCAAGCGCTGAAGAGCTGGCTCTGAATGGGCAACTAAAGCGGCATCATCTGCAAAGAGTAGTTCACGGACAAGTTTCTCTTGTGTCTTGGTGTGAGCTTGCAGGCGCCTCAGATTGAAGAGACTGCCATCCGTGCGGTACCGGACATCTCCATCGGGCACACAAAACTCAAAACGGTCAACCAGTTTACCTATCTCGGCTGCACCATTTCATCAGATGCAAGGATCGACAATGAGATAGACAACAGACTCGCCAAGGCAAATAGCGCCTTTGGAAGACTACACAAAAGAGTCTGGAAAAACAACCAACTGAAAAACCTCACAAAGATAAGCGTATACAGAGCCGTTGTCATACCCACACTCCTGTTCGGCTCCGAATCATGGGTCCTCTACCGGCACCACCTACGGCTCCTAGAACGCTTCCACCAGCGTTGTCTCCGCTCCATCCTCAACATCCATTGGAGCGCTCACACCCCTAACGTCGAGGTACTCGAGATGGCAGAGGTCGACAGCATCGAGTCCACGCTGCTGAAGATCCAGCTGCGCTGGATGGGTCACGTCTCCAGAATGGAGGACCATCGCCTTCCCAAGATCGTATTATATGGCGAGCTCTCCACTGGCCACCGTGACAGAGGTGCATCAAAGAAAAGGTACAAGGACTGCCTAAAGAAATCTCTTGGTGCCTGCCACATTGACCACCGCCAGTGGGCTGATAACGCCTCAAACCGTGCATCTTGGCGCCTCACAGTTTGGCGGGCAGCAGCCTCCTTGGAAGAAGACCGCAGAGCCCACCTCACTGACAAAAGGCAAAGGAGGAAAAACCCAACACCCAACCCCAACCAACCAATTTTCCCTTGCAACCGTTGCAATCGTGTCTGCCTGTCCCGCATCGGACTGGTCAGCCACAAACGAGCCTGCAGCTAACGTGGACTTTTTACCCCCTCCATAAATCTTCGTCCGCGCTCCAATGGATGTTGAGGATGGAGCGGAGACAACGCTGGTGGAAGCGTTCTAGGAGCCGTAGGTGGTGCCGGTAGAGGACCCATGATTCGGAGCCGAACAGGAGTGTGGGTATGACAACGGCTCTGTATACGCTTATCTTTGTGAGGTTTTTCAGTTGGTTGTTTTTCCAGACTCTTTTGTGTAGTCTTCCAAAGGCGCTATTTGCCTTGGCGAGTCTGTTGTCTATCTCATTGTCGATCCTTGCATCTGATGAAATGGTGCAGCCGAGATAGGTAAACTGGTTGACCGTTTTGAGTTTTGTGTGCCCGATGGAGATGTGGGGGGGCTGGTAGTCATGGTGGGGAGCTGGCTGATGGAGGACCTCAGTTTTCTTCAGGCTGACTTCCAGGCCAAACATTTTGGCAGTTTCCGCAAAGCAGGACGTCAAGCGCTGAAGAGCTGGCTCTGAATGGGCAACTAAAGCGGCATCATCTGCAAAGAGTAGTTCACGGACAAGTTTCTCTTGTGTCTTGGTGTGAGCTTGCAGGCGCCTCAGATTGAAGAGACTGCCATCCGTGCGGTACCGGATGTAAACAGCGTCTTCATTGTTGGGGTCTTTCATGGCTTGGTTCAGCATCATGCTGAAGAAGATTGAAAAGAGGGTTGGTGCGAGAACACAGCCTTGCTTCACGCCATTGTTAATGGAGAAGGATGTTACCTTGCCTGTAACCCTGACAGGAACATACAAACTTTATACCCTAAAAATTTCACTTTTTAAAGGTCCTCCACTTACCTCCCACATCTTTTCCCCAAAACAACTTATCTCAATCCACACATTCTAGATAATTTCTTATTTCCTCAAAATTGGCCTTTTTCCAATTTAGAATCTCAACCCAAAGCTCAGACTTATCCTTCTCCATAATTAATGAAAATAATGCCATTTTGATCACTGGCCCCAAAATGTTCCCCTTTACATACTTCTGTACTTGTCTCATAGGAGACAATCTCTGTAATAGGAGATCCAGTATTACACTCTCTCAAGTTGATACCTCCATCCATCCATCCATCCATCCATCCATTTTTATTTAAGCATATTTAAGAAAGTTATCCTGATTCTGTGTTCTAGGGTGACATAAAAATAGCACATCATGAATATTATACACTGAGCATAATTGCATGTCACCTATATTTTCCTGTTCTAAGGATGCACATCAAAGATGAACATTTTATGACCAATCTCCAAACATTTAGTAATTATTCCTTGACCAAACCAAGGTAAGGTTTCCTGTCCCTACATAACAAAACATTCCATTGATTCAACCAGTCAATCAAATTCACATTCCTCCAAAGATTACTTGCAGCCATATTAAGTTTTTGTATTATCATCTGTATCAAGATATAGTGAAAAGCTTTCTTTTGCCTGCCATTCAAAGGCTTACAAAGAATCTGCAAATTCTTGCACCATATTGCAAAATAAAATGAAAAGGCAAAGAAAGAAAATTCCTTCAAAGTCAGCCTTTGACTATTTATGGTTGCATTCCTTGCCAATGAATCGAACAGGAGTCTGTGCAGCTGCAGTGGCTGTGAGAGTGCTGGAGATGCCTCTGAAAGGACTCTTTTGCTTCTCTTTTTCCGTTACTGTGAGGGGCGCCAGACAATACTAATGGCAACTCTGTCTGGCTATGGCAGGCCTTAGTTAAACAGTATCATGTGCATTATATTTTTAGTGTATTATTACATGACAATAAAATGAATCTTGAGACATATACTTGCATTCTTGTGGAGGTTAATTGTTTGAAGAACAAGCCTGTTCCTTTTATGTTTACGGAAAACTTTAATTGAGCTCGTTGGTCAAGTTTGTAATGCCAAACCTGCTTGCTCAGTTGCAGGAACTATGCCTAACTTATTTAATAGGGCAGGGACATTTATTGCAGCATGTTTTATACTGACTGAATTAAAGTCACAAGTGTCACATAAAAATACTCTGTGACCCTAAACTTGTCGATTGGAATTCCATTAAAGTAACAGGAAGTTGATTTTAATTAATAATTGTCACCTCTAAGATTTCTTTGCACTAATGGGCACATTCATTCAGTTCTCCAGCTTATTGGTCCTGTGCTTTCTAAAATCTCATGTTAGCTGGAATAATAGCAGTGAATTTCCCACTGCTTTGGGGACCTGCATTTCCAGAGTTTCTCAGGGAAATGTTGTCAGTTGTGCAAGGAACACAAATATTGCTTTAATATCTGGGCCACTATTTGAATAGGCTTTCGAGCTAGAGATCTTTGGGAAATTGTCCTGTGCCTGCCAGTTTTCTTTTTGAGGAAAGTGACTCACTGTGTCTTTTTTTTTAAACTGAAATCTAAGGTGTTACTAATTTGGTGCAGCAGATTTTTCAAAAATGCGCTACTGTGTTATTTTTAGTATTTACTTTAGTACTCCTATGGCACTGTGATATTGCTGTGCAAATATTGACAAAGTGGATAAATCCTGAATAAAAGCAGTAATTAAGTGAATCATTTGGATTTTTTTTCTCTCAGAATTAAGATACTAAGTACAATTTTCACTAAATTTGTTGCTGCAGTCTGTATTCACTTCATAGACTTGTAAATTGTCACACAGTGAGTGCAAATAGATGGATAGCTTTCAGCTCCATGCAATGTTTACACATTCCAACAGTGATTTAAGATTTGAAGAGTTACATGCTCATGAAAATGTAAATCGTCTCTGAGTGGAATTTTAATTGTTTTCCTGTTATTTTTCACGTAGAATAAAAATGTAAAATATGTGGACCTGGGTGGAGCTTATGTGGGTCCAACTCAAAACAGAATCCTACGTCTGTCAAAAGAAATGGGCCTGGAAACCTATAAAGTGAATGAGGTTGAGAATTTGGTTCACTATGTGAAGGTAAGAATTGATACACTAATTTGTTAGCAGAGTATTTGATTGTTTCATATTATTAGTTGAGGAGAAGATGATTGAAATGCAGAGGCCACCATTTTGAAAATTTTTTTTGAATACAGTAGAATCCCCATTATCTGGCATACATGGGGATCGTGGATGTCGGATATGCAAATTTTATGGTTGACTGAGACTCACTCTTCCAATGCCTAACGAATACACCTGCATTAAGAATACAGAACCAGGATTTAATGTCATGAAGAAGTCATGAAATTTGGTGTTTTGTCGCATCAGAGTGCAAGCATTCATATTATAACCATCTTATGACATCACTATAACAAATAAAATAATAATATCAATAAAAGTGCATGAAAAGTAAGGCAGTGTCTTTGGTTCATGATTATTCAGGAATCTGACGGCAGCAGAAAAGAAGCAGTCCTTGTGCCACTGAGTGCTCATCATTTAAAAGACAAAATTCGGTGCAAAATGTGAAGTAACTTGAACAAAATCAGTATTATAGTCTTTCATTATGTTCACTTTAATCAGGTAATTTTCTTAACTTATGAAATTTAAATTCGGACCCCAGTCGCTGGTGCTGTAACAGTAATGCACAAGCTGCTACACTAAATGTGCCGCTGCCATAATTAACCTCCTCACCCAAGTTTACAGATAAAACCTTACTGATATACTTAATAAAGAATCTTACGAGGCAGGATTAGGGAAGACTCAACACCACTGCCATCTTCCCCTTCCATATCCTGTCCCCATCCTTCTGGCTCTGACTCGAGGGTCTCAGTCAGGCCCTAGGCGCACCTTCCTTGTGCTGACAATCCGCTCACCTCCACTCAAGTACAGATGGCAAAAAGGTGGCAAACCTGCACACGTCCAGTTAAGTCTCGGCACTCCCCTGCAGGGTCCATCTGCCCAGTCTTATTTATTGGAAATTCTATCTATTATTTATTTATTTGTCTCTACTCTCTCTCCCCCCACCCCACCTGGTTTTTTGAGTGTCCAGTTGATTGAATTCTGGATAATGGGGATAATTTTGTGGAAAAATAATGTGGATGAAGTAACAGAATTTTAGGAGGGAAAAATCACAGAGCTACATGACTTCTGACCTCTGTCAGCACTATTCCAATAAAGCCCAACATTGACTCAAGGAACAGCATCTCATTTTCTGTCTCAGCACATTGCAGCCTTTGGGACTCAACATTGGTGATCTCAAATTGTTAAATTCAATGTTCTCCTGTTTGTATCTGAACTTGTGAATGATGATGCAAGGTCATCCACCTTTCTGCCTACCCTGCTGAATAGTTTTAGCATTCTCTTTTATTTCAGATTTCCCTATCTGCTGTGTGTACCTCACAGTTCTAGCATTGTTTTCTCTCTAAAGGCTGCTGTCTTTCCCCTTTATTTACAAATCTTCAGGCAGATTAACAAAAGCTTTATTTAAAAAAAACCATTTTTGTTCAATTACATCTCACTATTTGTGTCATTTGGACAACCTTGAATCATAGACATTTCTTTGTTCTTTTACTTGTCTCTGCAACTTGATACACATTTGTTTTTTTTCACTTTTCTAATTTTAATGAGCTTGTTGACCTGAAATTTGAATTCTGTTTTCTTTCCTCACTGATGTTAATGGGCCTATTGATTAACTCCACTATTTTCTAATACTTTTTCAGATTTCTAGCATTCGTAGATTTTTCTGCTTTTTGGTAACTGTTTTAATGTTGACCTTGATTAATTGAATGTTTTCACTTTAAAAGGATCAAGAGTTCCTTGTGTGAAGTCCAGATTTAAAGTTAATAAAAGTGTATCTTTAGATTCTTTCCAGAAATGCTGTAATACCATCTGGGCAAATCAAACCAAAGGTTTTATGTTTAATTATATATCAAGAGATTAGATATTTCAAAAAGATAATTATCACTTTGTAACATAAAGTTTCTGAAGCTTTTGTTGATGTTCTTTATTGATCAGCAGAATATCCAAGGAAATAATACCAATCTCTTTAAGGACATATCATTAAATAGGTAGAGTAAACTAGTTGTAAATTGACTGACGTTGGAAAACCAATTGCAAATGAATAACATTTCAGATTATTGGTCATTGATTGGCCTTTATTTAAAGACCAGGAATGTGACGTAATTCAGCCATACTTAGAGCTGGTTGTTCATCTAGTCAAGCTGCTCTATTTTAGTTGTAGCACTGGCATGTCCATAGATATGTGAACAATTGCCCAGTGTCTCCTGTCTTGTTTTCCCAAATGGATTTATCATTGACTGTCAGAAGGACATGGAACCAGACAGCATAAGTTAGTGTAGTGGTTAGTGCAACATTATTAGAGCACCAGCAACCCATGTTCGAATCTGCCACTGTCTGTAAGGGGTTTGTATGTTCTTCCTGTGTCCGGGTTCTTCAGTTTTCTCCCACATTCCAAAGATATACAGAGTTAGTAATTTAATGTGCTACATGGGTATATTTGGACAGTGCAGGCTCATGACCCTGAAGGACCTGTTTATGCGCTGCACCTCTAAATTAAAACTAGTCCTTTTGGCTCACTTTATCACTGCTGGCAATCAAGTACCTATCTACTTTTATTTAATTTTTCAGCACTTGGTTTGTAGTCATCTATGCCATGATATTTCACATGCTCATCTAAATACTCTTTAAATATGAGAATTCCTTCTTCACCACCTTGAAGAACTTTTCAAATCTCAAACAACCTAATTCTTCCTCAAATCCTCTAAATCTTCTTCCCCTAATTTTAATCTTCTACCCTTGTCTCATAGTCTCCTCCTTTAAGAGGAAAATGTTCCTCATAATGTTGTATACCTGTATCAGAACACCCACCACCCCACCCCTCCCCAGACCAGCCTCTTCTGCTGAATCAAACTGAATCAAGGCAGCCCTCACCTGATCACCCACTCGATGATGGAGATTGAGATAAATGGGAAAAGAACTAACAGCTTCATCCATCCGGGCACTGCTCACAAATTCTCTTTCTCTGTTAGACCAATGAGCAGCACAATCTCAATGGCCACAAAGGACCAAGCTGCTGAGATCCGCAGGTATTGTAATGGTGGGGGGGGAAGAACATTATGATAACTTTCATTTACTTGTAATGCCACAGCACTGCATGCCGATCCTCCTGGGCCTCAATTTCCAAAGCCATTTCAGAAGTGTGATGATAGCATTAGGAGGAGCACAACTGCCCCTAAGGGTATAAAAGCCCCCACCTGTGGCCTCTCCACCCTCCGCATACCCTTTCCATCATTATTTGAGAACATGACCCCGGACTGCAAGCCCATTGTGACAAAGAGCAGTTGTATAGCACTGGGACCGTTGTACTGCAGAAATGCGCAAGAGGTCATAAGACCAATTCGTTGGTCGAAGATGTGCAGCTCCTGCATGCCAACCCTCAGTATGCCTATGTGGTGTACCCTGACGGCCATGAGGACGCAATCCCTGTCTGGGACCTGACACGTGCTGGAGACCCCTACCCGCTCCCAATCCCATTCAACCCAGATCCTACTTACGCTCCATCACCCCCCCTCAGGGACTTGGTGCAGGTTAGCAACACATCCCATGTGCCCCGGACCCCCTTCTAGGTGCTCCGACCACCACGACTGCCCCCACATGCAACTGAGCCCCTTTTCCTATGGAGACTGTCCTCCCTCCTCAGTCTCAGGACACAAGACCGGCAATTGAACTGTCCAGTACACCACCGGCAGAACTGCAAAGGCCACAGAAGCAGAGGAGACCACCTGACCGGCTGAGCCTCTAGAATTTTAACCTGGCGGGATTTTTTAAAAGAGGGTGTGAATGTGGTGATAAGTATGTATGACTGTGTATGGGTAGCTGGCCCATCCACTGATAACTCCTCCCCTTGTGACCTGACCATAAAGGTTGACCTCCCTCCTCCCTCCTTCACTTGAGCATATGGAATCAGGCCAGCTATAATCTAAAGTGTATTAAAGCCTATTGTTTCTCACTCATTGACTTTGGAGTTATTGATCATTATTTCCTAGTGCTCTAAAATACTTGGGTGTAGCTGAAGTAGTAAAATTAAATAATAATCCTTAGAATATTGTAACCCTTGGGAGCTTTCTTAGCAGCTTTTTAGAAATTTGTTTTAACTCCGTGTATAGGAGAGATTTGGAAGGCTGGGTGTTGATGTTCTCACACCAGCACTGCTTGGAACAGCCTTGGATGTTGTGCCCAATGGAGACATTGGGGAAAAATAACAGATGTGGGTGGAGATGCGAGGAGAGATAAGAATAATGGCTTTTTTGAGGAGTTTGTAGAAATAGAATTTGTTCTGGCATTAGTTTTATCTTTGTATCCTAATCTAGAAGGCCACAGATGTGGGGCAGGAAAAAAGGGGGCTGCTTGCTACAATGCAGAGTGCATACTAATGTTTTACTTTGAGATCACATGAATTTGTGTCTGATATAATCTTTTTCTTGTTTGCTTAAATATATAAATACTTGATATATCCCTTTGGTAAGCAGATATTCAGCTGAGACCCTGGGAGACTGCTTCAAGTGTGATAGCAGGAGAAAGGGCTCTCTCAGGTAGTTGCTATCTGCACTCTCCATTGCTATCACATCCTGTGGGGACGAGAACTATATACAATGCTTAAGTGCAGTCTCAGCAATTTTTGATGATTTTGACATGAAACTAATCTTGGTACTTTGATGACTCAGTATCTTGGCCTTTGAAGGTAAGTGTAGCAAATGTCTTTCTCACTGCCCTATCCACCTGTGTCATCACTTTGGAGGGGCTATGGGCTTAGTTTATCAACACTTATAATGTCCCCCATTTGCTCTCTATGCCCTACTAGAATTTGACTTCATTACCAATGACCTTGAACTGTGAGTAATATGCCTGCCATAAATGCTAGAAATTTAAAAAAAAATTTTTTTTAAGACTTTATTTAAAATTTTATAGAAATTAAAAATTTAAATTTAAACATACTGCATGGTAACTGGCTTTTCCAGCTCATGAGCTCGGACCATATAATTGTACAACCTACAATGTTTTTGAAGGGAAGGAGGAAACCAACGTAGACACTGAGAGAATGTACAAACTCCTTACAGACAGCACCAAGTTCAAATCTGTTGCTGGTGCTGTTACAGCACTGGACTAAACATTAACTCACTGTGCCACCCCAAGTGCTAGGCAATAATCATTAACAAAAGCATATATTTGCTTTGTGTCAAAAGGCATTGCAATTTTCTAATCTCTTAACATTGACATCCTGGAGATCAGCGTATTTGTAACTTCCAGAAGGATGCTGTTAGCTCCTCAAATCCATTTATACTTTTTTGACATGCAATATAGTTCATCCCATTCCCTGCTCTACTCCATTGCCCATCCAAACCAAACCTCTCAAGTGCCTATTTATTTTTCTTCTGAAATCATTGATTATCTTCAAAAGCACAAGGTCATTATCACACCTATCATACTTGAAAATTTTCCATCCCTTCTCCTTGCCTCTTTCCCAAAACAAAGTCTTAGAGCAAAATAGAACAGGAACAGGCCTTTGGCCCAAGGAATCCACACTGACCATGAACCACATATTTAATACTAAACCTACATTAAACTGCTCTTTTTCTCTACTTCTCTCAACTCCCCCCAGATTCAACCACTCACCTATACCCCAAGGCCAATTTAAAGTAGTCAATTAACCTACAAACCACCATCTCTGGAATGCAGAAGGAAACTGGAGAACCTGGAGAAACCTTATAATGACAGGAAAGATGTGCAGGCTCCACTCCGACACCACCCAAAATCAGCATTGAACTGGTGTTTGTTGTGCTGCGAAATAGCAGCTCTCCAGTTGGGCAACTGAACTATTTTATGAGATGTATATTCAGGTCTCTGTACTATCAGTTAATAAGAACAGCTCTTCTCTCTCTACCTTGTGTAAACTTATCATAGCCTTGCATATTGAGTTAAACAAGAAAATCTGCAGATGTTATGATTACTTTAATACACAAGAATGCTGGAGAAATTTCGAAGGGAATGCAGGGTTCTTTACCTACCAAAGATTCATAACAATATTTCAGGCCTGAGGCCTTTGAAAATGTTATGTTAATTTGCTACTTAAAGAATCCTCAGATCACCTTTGGGCAAGGTGTAGTACCTGTTTAGCCTCCCAATCAGGGTCATGAGAAGCCATAGATTGCAGATGGTGGATGGTTTTTGCAACCAGATTCTACAAATTGGAATTTATGGTTGTAAAACTAAAAACGCTGGGCAGATGAATCTACCCAGAATTCCAGACAGCAGGATTTTACTGAATACTGAATTTGAGATTTTTTTTACTCTCAGGGTATATGTTGTCTTTTGCATTCAATTAAGCAAATAATATGTATTTCTTTAGTTATTTTGTAGTTTTTTTTTTAAACCAAGTACCAGTTCAGTTGCAGGAAGTAAGAATTTCAGTGCTGTGTAATTGACCATACACTCATCATGATCAATGAACCTGTGCTCGAGGCATCCCAGTCACCCTCCTGAACCTCAGTGGAAGGGGGAGGGTTCTCTGCTCTGGTCCGCTGATTCTCCCAGAGCCCACAGTCCTTGTGGTCTAGGCTGACAAGCATGGATGCCATCTTCAGCACAGAACTCCATTGCTCCTATGGATTTTAAAAAAAGATGTGCCAGCCGTGTCCTACAGTGGGTTAAGCCATCAGGCAGGATGGCCAGAAAGTAGAACCCTATGCAGGAGCATTGAAATACCATTCTCTGCTTCCTCGCTCCTCCTGGGTCCACACCAGCAGCAGAGCCACTGAGGAGTTTGATGGTGGAGGGGTAGCAGCTGTTCCTGAACCTGGTGGGGCAAGTCTTGTGGCACCTAGACTTCTTTCCTGATGATAGCAGTGAAAACAGAGCATGTGAAGGGCGGTGTGGATCCTTGATAATTGCTGCTGCTCTGATGGGATTCATGTTCCCTGAAGATGTTCTCAATGATTGGGAATGTTTTACCTGTGATGTCCTGGGCTATATCCATTACCTTTCGCAGGGCTTTTCGCTTGGAAGCATTGGTCCTGGCAACCACCAAGTGCGTTAGGAGGAATCATTTGGCAAGAAGCCATGCTATTTCACTTTTGAAAGTTCCCATGTTCCTTTCATGCTATCAGAGAGAGCTAACATTTTCCACTGCTATTTAAATGATAGGCATTTTATTTGTTGAAGTGTTTCTGTACGCTCATGTCTGAGTTTCCAAGTAACACAGTCATATATAAAGGACTGGAATATATTTCAGTCTATACATTTATTTTTCTCAACAAACATCTGTGTAACTCCCTTTTAAAAAGGCCAAAATTATCGACTTTGAGTTATGACCAAGGTTGAATATTCCAGACATTGAACAATAGTGGGGGAAATCAGGTTCTATTAAAATTGATTTGGAAGTTAAATGAGGATAAAAATCTAACATCATGAATTCTATTTTAATTAGAACTCTCAACAGCAGGAAAATGCCAGAGGAATTTGATTTCCTCCCCCGCACCCCCCCAGCCAGCTTCCACTTCTCAATTTTATCTGCCAAATAGTTCTCGACAGGATCTGAGTAAATTGCTCTTGAGGATAAATGGGCTGAAAAATTTGTAGAATTTGAATACTCCTACAAAATTCCCTTAATTTTCATGTCGTGACACAGTGGCACAGGAAGCAGTGCTGCTGTGTCGTGGCTCCAGCAACGCTTGTTCAATCCTACCCTCTGACTATATTCCCTATGATTCATGGGTTTCCATTTCTTTCCACATTAAAGATGTGCTTATTGGTAAATAGTAGATTATCCTTGTGTAGATAAGTGATTGTAGAATCGGCTGGAGTTGTTGGGCATGTGAGAGTAAATAGATTTCAGAGCATTATGTGAAGGAAAGGGGCTGATGGAATTGCTCTGAGAGCATTGACTGATGGATCAAGTGAACAATCTGAAAATATATCCCACCATAAGCAAAATGTCTGTTCTAATAAAGCATATAATGGCTGCCTGTTTTAGTTGTGCTATCACCCTGAGAAAAGAATACCTTTTAACATAATTGTGCAGTTATTTATCAGCTCATCTATCTCAACAGGCAGGCCTTGTACTTTGGGAATATTCAATTCCATTTGAGTAATTTCAGCAAATTCTGCAGCTTGATATAGCAGAGAATTGTTGGAGAGTTACGCTGTTAAAGGAAGAACCATCTTCACCCTGAGTCCTTAAGCAAGACCCCATTACTCTCTGATTGTATGGCAGTATTTTGAATCATGGTTTCACCCTATAATTTTGTAATTTGGTCTGTAAAAGATTTGGGGAAAAATTTCAAAAGCATTTCTGGTGGGTAGCAGATGTGAATAAAATGTTTTTTTGTGGGAATCGTGCTGGCTTTCTGCTCAATTACAAACTATCCCCTTAAAAATTAAGAAATGCAGATCAGAAAAAGTGAAATTCATGTTTAAATTTTGCAATAAAAATTGCAACTATTTTTGAACCTAGTATTTCCCCCCTCCCTTTCTACACCCCCGCTCCCACCATTTTACTGACCTCTTGCTCTCTTTCTCTCCCCCAACTCTCTCTCTGCTGGTGGCTGCTTTGTTCTCTTAATATTTGCATTTCAAATTTACAGCATCTGCGGTATTTTGTTTTCAATCAAGGCCCCTAATTAGAATGCAAAAAGTTTACCAATTGGATTTGTGGTACTTGCTAATAACAGAAATCATGGTCAAAATGGTCTTCAAGGATGCTGGTCTCTCTTAATTCTATCTTGTTGGCCATTCTGTGCCTAATCATCTGCACAGGTCTGTCTGTGATTGAATCTATATTGGATTTGGCTTGAGGCAGTAGCACAGTTCAAGATGCTAAAATTCCACCTCTGCCTTGGCCTACTGTTAGCAGTCATTTTCTAATAATGTATTTTTGGATTTTGCTATTCTTTTGCCAGAAAGTATTTTAATTTTTTGGTGCATTTTGGTGTTGAGATTTTTCAGTCTATGCTGAAATGTGCATTAGGGGAACAATAACCTTTCTTGGGTACTGTGGTGCTCTTTGAATTCTCCACATAACAACAGTGCTTTCAATTGGCAAGGGTCTGTGCCCAAGATGGCTGCACCTATTAATTGGCAGCAACTACAAGGGGCTGCAGACTCTGGGGGAAATGGAAGACTGGAGCAGGGCACCAGAGGATGGGAGGATCACACCCCGCACCCCCCCCCCCCCGCCCCGCCGGTCTGAGAAAAAGAAGCGAAGGAGTGGACTTGTGGGGACGGTGACCACGCGGCAGATCAGTAAGGGGGCTGTGCAGCTGAGGGACCAGTGCATGCGCCGGGCTGCTGGTGACTCGAGCAAGGAACCCATGGAAGCTGTGGGTTGCTGAAGACTGCTGTTGGGAGACTTGCGCCGGGCTGCTGACTGCTGGAGACTGGCTCGAACTGGCTGGAGGGGTATCGGGTATTGGAACCGGGATGTGAGAAGGGTTCCTGACTGTGTCGAAGGTTCAGATCTGGAGCTTGGGTTGCCAATGGTTTGGGCTGGACTCTTTGTGGCTGCGGGGGCTTTTGTTTCTCTCTCTCTGACTGTAAGATTGTTGGAGGTGCTTGGGTAATTCCTGCCAGTGGTGAATCTGTCTGACTTGCAGCAGGAAAAAAGAAATTTCATGTAATATGACACATTATTATGATAATATATTGAATTTTGATCTTGAACAGATCCCACAATGTAAGGCAAGGTGTGTTGAATTAAATGAATATTTAGTATATAGACACTCACTTGGACCAGCACAAGGTGAACATCACCTTCTATTTTCCTCTGCTACTAAGGAAGAGATATGGCTGCAATTATAGACTAGGATGAAAGAATTGAGCAAACTACCCTCTGGAGAAACTCACTGGGTCAGACAGTATCCATGGGTAGAAATGGCCATTCAATGTTTTGGGTCAGCAAGACTTAAGATTTATAGAATATGCAACTTCACCTTTTTTAAAGGAGGTGGGGTAGGGAAAGTGGTAAAAAACTGGGGAAGGGCCCAGAGGTGGTGTGTTATAGGGCAGACAGTGTGAGAGGTGGGGAGATAGGTAGAGGGAGAGACCATTAGGAAGGGGAAGAAAAATTAAGGGGAGAGAAAGATAAGTTCAGGAGTAATGTAAAGAAGATATTGGAACTAGATGGGGGTGGGATTACCTAAAATGATATTCATGCTATTTGTTTTGAGGCTGTCTGGGAGAAATATGATCCTAAATATAACACTAATCCTGACAAAGGATGAAGCCAAGGATAAATTCAACATGTGTTGAAATGATTGGAAGTTCATGTTTGGACTCGTAAGAAAAGTGTAGGTGCCTGTCGAAACAGTCACCTAATCTGTATTTGTACTCGCCAATGTAGAGAAGGCCACACAGAGAACACCAAATGCAGTAGATTAGGTTGGGTTAAAGGAAGTTTCAGTGTAGGCCCACTAACATATAGGTGTTCAGCAAAACAGTCAACTGCTTCAGGAAGTTCCCATTTAGATCTACCATCACATTTTCTGCCAATCATCTAACCTAGTGGTTCTCAACCTTTTACTTTCCACTCACATTCCACTTTAAGTACTCCCTATCCCATCAGTGCTCTGTGATTAGTAAGGAATTGCTTAAGGTGGTACGTGAGTGGGAAGGGAAGGTTGAGAATCACTGCTCGAGACCCAATTGTTACTGAAATATTCTGCTTGAGAAAAATTGTCTTTGGCCCATTTCCTTTGGAGTTATGAAACCGTGCACCTAACGAGTCAATTAGGTATGATTGAAACAGTGGTTTTCAAACTTTATCTTTTCACCCACATAACACAAGCAATTCCTTACTAATCACAGAGCTATGACATAGGGAATACTTAAAGTGGTATGTGAGTGGAAAGAAACCTAATCTACCACATTCAGTTTACTTGGTGTGGCTTCCTCTCTATTAGACCATTTCTCCCCAAGAATGCTGTCTGACCTGCAGAGTTCCTCCATTCCCCCAGCATTTCATTCCTCCAGTATTTGCAGATTTTCTTTCTCCGAAAGAACTGCCTCACTTACAGGCATGGATCGAAAGCTCATTTGGTCATGTACAGTAAGGGACCATCAGAACAGGAATGGTAGAATTGACAGAAAGGATGAGCATGGTTTCACCTGCATGTTGAGCCCAAGAGATGGTGAGGAAGAAATCTTGTGATTTGGTTTGTCAGAAGAAGTGTAACAATGTACCAATTGATTTTATAATTTGGGGGGTTTATTCAGATCACCCACTACTATAAAAGATGCATCCTCAAACAAAGGTTTCCTCCAGTTGTTTTCCTACATGGATGCATAACTGGAGGCTCTGAATTGTATGACTGCTTGATGCCCTGGCTTCAGGCACGAATTGGGTATTTCAGTGTGATGTCCTGTCTTCAGTACATATACAGCATCACATACCCTGTGATTTTTCTTGCAGGCAAGGCAGCATTACCACTTAAAGGTAATGCAAAAATAATATAATCAATATACACATGTAACAAATGTAAACAATCTGTGTAAAATAGAGAGAGAAAAAGAAATCAATGAAGTGCAAAAATAAGAGTCCTTGTTTGGGTGCCTGATTGAGTTTGTTGTTGAGGAGTCCAATGGTGGAAGGGTAGCAGCTATTTTTGTGCCTGGTGGTGTGAGTCTTTTGGCACCTACACCTCTTTCCTAATGGTAGCTGGAGAACTGAGCACATCCTGGGTGATGTGGATCCTTGATGATTGCTGCTGCTCTCTGTCTCTTCTGTGTTCCCTGTCGATGTTCTCGATGGTAAGGAGGGTTTTGCCTATAATGTCCTGTGCTGTGTCCACTACTTTTTGCAGGGCTTTCTGCAGCACCTCACGGCTCAAGTTCCTTATCAGGTACTGAGGTATGACTGTATTAATGCCGAAATGAAATCAATAAACACCAATCAAACATACGGGTCCTTATTTTCCAGGTGGGTGAGGGCTAGATGGAGGGTGGTGGTGATGGCATCATCTGTAGAGCTGTTGGATCTGTATGCAAACTGCAAGGGGGTCCAGTGATAGGAGCAGCAGGAGCTTGATGTACCCCATGACGAGCCTCCCAAAGCACTACATGATGATGGACATGAGGGTGAGAGGGCTGTATTCATTGAGACAGGATACAGATGACTTCTTCGGCACAGGAACAATGGTGGAGGCTTTGAAGCCCTTTGGGACCATGACGCTTCTCAGAGAGATGTTAAAAATGTCAGTGAGAACACCTGCTGGCTGAGCTGCACATCCCCTGAGCACTCTGCTGGATATGTTGTCTGGTCCAGTACTTGACCTTGCCTAACTCTGCCTTCACATTGGCCACTGCAAGACACAGCATCTGGCCATTTGGAGGAGGGATGGTCTTCTTTTCCACCATACTGTTTGTCACCTCAAAATGCACGTATAAATAGATTTAAACTATGCATCTTTGAGATCCTTTAGTAGCAGAGATTGTGAATGCAGCTGTTACTCAATCTTGCTTACAAAAGCAATGTACTGTGGACACTAGCATTACTTCAATAAAGTAAGAAACACTGAAAAGCTTAACGGTTCAGGCAGCAACTTGGAGAGAGAAAAAAAGCCTACTCAAGTTATTTAAAATGCCTCTAAGTCATAAAACTGAACCAAGTGCAGAGAAGAAAATAAAGGATCAGGCTTGGATGCAAAACCAGAAAAACTGAGGTATCGATCACAGCAAAAGCATCATGAGCAAGACAGGAGCCAACTAGTCTAATAACTAACAGATTCTTCTCTCATCCAGTCTTTGGATAAGACGGTGGATATTAAACTGCAGGAGCTGGTTCAATGGCCATCAGCATCCTCAACAATGGAGTCAACTATGCAAGTACAGATGATTAATGAGTGCCAGTTGTGTAGCAGGAGGGCTGGTATGGCTTGTACTCTTCTGGATCCACAAAAATTGAATATAATAAAACATAAAACTTGGGCTTTTTTGAAGCCACCTGCAGCACTTTTTTAAGCTACATCTCATTAACCTATTGTACCTAGTTTCAATGAGTGAAACGTGCTTTAATTATTCAGGGGAAAACAGCAGTCTTCAAGATGTTTTTTCTGCTTCTTGAATCTCAGAATTTATTATCATGAAATTCAGTGTTTTGTGGCAGCATCAAAGTGCAAACATATATATTATAACCATCTTACAACATTACTATAAAAACAAAATAACAATAGGGCACAAAAATAACGCAGTGTCTTTGGTTCATTGATTATTCAGGAATCTGATGGCAGCGGGGAAGAAGCTGTCCTTGTGCAGTTGAGTACTCATCTTTAGGCTCCTGTACCTTTTTCCTGATGATAGCAGAATGAAGAGGGCATTGCCTTGGTGGTAAGGGTCTTTGAGGATAGACGCTGATTTTTTTTAAGACACCACTTCATGGAGTGAAGTGTCGTGCCTGTGATGTCACAGGCTGAGTTAACAACCCTCTGGAATTTGTTCTTGTCCTGATAGCGTCTCCATATGAGGAAGTGATGCAACCAGCTGGATTGCTCTCCACAATACATTAGTAGAAGTTTACGAGAGTCTTTAGGGACACACTGAATCTCCTCAGACGCTTCTCAAAGTATAGCTGTTGGTGAGCCTTCTTCGTGAATACATCAATGTGGAGATTGCAGGACAGATCCTTGGAGATGTTGACACCCAGGAATTTGAAGTTCTTGACCCTCTCAACTACTGAGCCCTTGATGAGAACTGGGTCATGTGCTCCTGACTTCCTCCTGAAGTCCACAATCATCTCCTTGGTTTTGCTGACGTTGAGCACAAAGTTGTTGTTATTATACCATTCAACGAGCTGATGTCCCTTTGTTGAACGCTATTCCCAGAAATTCTGAGGTTTTTTCCATGCATCTTGTCATCAGCTACACATTGCCTAGCCATTGATATCTTTTTCCTAAAATAATATAGATGAGAGCAGCAATTTAGCTTCTTGTTGCTACCATTAGCTCCAAGGTATTTAAAAGATCTGTGAAGCATGAATTCTATTAAAAAGATGGCACATTTCTTTTAAAATGCATAAATTTGTTCTTTGTCAATTACTGAACAATTTGATAGTTGTGCAGTTTAATTTTTAGTTATATAAACAAATCAAATTACCTTCATCACACTAAACTAAAGCAAGCACTTAGAATGTGGAAATGGCAAACAGATATCAAAATCCACACACACACACACACACACACACACACACACACACACACACACACACACACACACACACAAAATGATGGTTCAGAGTTAATAATTTTGTAAACTAGCATTTCACTTTCTGCTAAATGAGAGAAATAGCAAGAAATGGTAAAATCTTAAATTTTGAGCACATCATACATTCTATACTATAAACCAATAAAGCTGTCACACTTGTGAAAGTTAAGTATTGTATGATGGAGCAAAAAAAAGTACTATTTTCAAATGATGGGTAAAAATCCAATTGTATTTAAAAGAAAAACATTAATTACTGAATTGAAAGAGTAATCTCAAACCTTGGTGTGATGGTTGGAGTGATTCTGACGGTGATGTTTGCAATAATTTGTGAAGCTATGAAACCCAAATGCAGCCTGCTGCAAAAATGAATTGTTTGGTTTGATTGGTCAGCTAACCTGAACTGAGACCTTGATTGTAAATTATTTCATTTTAATAATGATCAGATTAGATTTAAATTAATGCTTGCAGGCTGTTTCCTTGTGCTGTGGATTCCCAGATGTTAGAATAAGGTGTGGGATGTCAGATCCAGTTGGAAATGCTTTTTCCAGTAAGGTTAGACAGTGATGGTCATAGTTATAGAGCACAGAAACAGGTTCCCACTTGTCCATGCTGATATAGTTGACAACCTGAGCTAATTTTTTTTTTTTTTTTTTAATTTTTTTATTTTACAACCTGAGCTAATTCATGTTGCCTGTCTTTAGCTCAATTCCTCTCTTCTTTGGCTTGGCTTCGCAGACAAAGATTTATGGAGGGGGTAAATGTCCACGTCAGCTGCAGGCTCGTTTGTGGCTGACAAGTCCGATGCGGGACAGGCAGACACGGTTGCAGCGGTTGCAGGGGAAAATTGGTTGGTTGGGGTTGGGTGTTGGGTTTTTCCTCCTTTGTCTTTTGTCAGTGAGGTGGGCTCTGCGGTCTTCTTCAAAGGAGGTTGCTGCCCGCCGAACTGTCAGGTGCCAAGATGCACGGTTTGAGGCGATATCAGCCCACTGGCGGTGGTCAATGTGCCAGGCACCAAGAGATTTCTTTAGGCAGTCCTTGTACCTCTTCTTTGGAGCACCTCTGTCACGATGGCCAGTGGAGAGCTCACCATATAACACGATCTTGGGAAGGCGATGGTCCTCCATTCTGGAGACGTGACCTACCCAGCGCAGTTGGATCTTCAGCAGTATGGATTCGATGCTGTCGGCCTCTGCCATCTCGAGTACTTCGATGTTGGAAATGAAGTCGCTCCAATGAATGTTGAGGATGGAGCAGAGACAACGCTGGTGAAGCGTTCTAGGAGCCGTAGGTGATGCCGGTAGAGGACCCATGATTCGGAGCTGAACAGGAGAGTGGGTATGACAACGGCTCTGTATACGCTTATCTTTGTGAGGTTTTTCAGTTGGTTGTTTTTCCAGACTCTTTTGTGTAGTCTTCCAAAGGCGCTATTTGCCTTGGCGAGTCTGTTGTTTATCTCGTTGTCGATCCTTGCATCTGATGAAATGGTGCAGCCGAGATAGGTAAACTGGTTGACCGTTTTGAGTTTTGTGTGCCCGATGGAGATGTGGGGGGGCTGGTCGTCATGGTGGGGAGCTGGCTGATGGAGGACCTCAGTTTTCTTCAGGCTGACTTCCAGGCCAAACATTTTGGCAGTTTCCGCAAAACAGGACGTCCCAATTCCTCTAATCCTTTTCTATCTATCTAGCTTTCTAAATGCATGTTAAGCATTGTAATTGTACTGCCTCTACCATTTCCTCTGGCACCTCAATCCATATTTCCACCCAAAAAGCTGTTCCTTGGATCAGTGAAATTTTTTTCTGTTTTTCTAATCTTAAACCAGTATACTCTAATTTTATACTCCCTTACTCTTGGGATGGGGGTGGGGGGGGGGGGTGGGGAGGTGGAGGGCAGAGGAAACTCTCATTATACACTTTACCTATGACCTTATGATTTTATAAAGGTCATTTATCAACTCCAGGAATAAAAAGTCCCAACATATCCGGCCTCTCCTCACAACTTAAGCCCTCTGGTCCTGGTATCATCCTCGATCTTTCCTTCATCCTTTCCAGATTAATGACATTGTTCCTGTAGCTAGGCAGCCAAAACTGTGCATAAGACCCACAAATGTGGTTTCACTGAAATCATTTACAGCTCTAACGCAATGTCCTAATTCATGCACTCGATGCTGCCTATCATTGGGCACACGCCTCTCACCTGAAGAGCACTCCTCCATTGCCATCCTCTGACTCTTTTCACTGTCAATTTTGAATGCAGTTGGCCAGCTCTGGATGAGCCTACCACATGGGACTTTGCCAAAGTCCACATAGACAGTGTCCACAACCCTTCCCTCATCAGTCTTCTTAGTCATCTCTTCAAAAAACTGAATCATTCATGAGACACTATTTTCCATGTACAAAGCCATGCTATCTTTAATTGTTCCTTTCCCTTCCAAATACTGGTAGATCCATCTACCAATCACTTCTATTAACTTTCCCATCATTAGGCCATCAGCCTGGGTTGTCCTTTTTAAATAGAGACACAAGTCATCTGGCATTTCACCCATGATGCAATAGCTCTACCAAAGCCCCTGCAATTTCTTCCCTTGTTTCCCACAATGGCATAGGATATGTGGCCCTGGGGATTTATTGATCCTGATGTACTTTAAAGCTGCTGCCATAATCATTTTTGTTGCATGACTTTCTTTTAAGGCATCACATTTAATTGAATAGTTTCCATTATCTTCTCCGTGATAAATACAGATGAGAACTATTTAAAACTTTGCTCATCTCCTGTGGCTCCACACTTGGGTGACCATATTAATACTTAATGGGAGCTATTCTATCTCTAGTCAACCTTTTGATTGTAATATACATTTGAAATCTGAGAATTTTCCTTTACTTTATCCCCTTTACCTGTCATGTCTTCTTTTTGCCTTCGTCTCCCTTTTAATTGATTGTGTTCAAGATATCAAGATTTTACTGTTTCTATCCACTTCTCATTTAAAAAGTGAAAATGCTGTTTACAAAATCAGGAGGAGTGTAATGGTATGGATTGTATATGCTAATTGGCTCGGGCTGGCCCACCTCCTGATGACACTCTTACCTGGACTCCTCCCCTGGGACCCAGGCCATAAAGGTCGGGCCTCCTTTCCCTTCCCTGCACTCCCCTAGTTTGGATCTGGGCCAGCTCAAGTCTTCTGAGCAATAAAGCCTATCGTTCCCCTCAAGTCTTTGTCATTGCAACTATTGGGGCAACTGATAGTGCCCACAAGGAGTAAATGTTTTTTTTCGCTCCAACTGTCTCTTCCCCTACCCCTTCCCAAAATTCTACCACACAATCTGATCTCTCTGTTACACTCAGAACCTGGTGTGATTCCTCCCCTCCACCCCATCCTCACTTAATGTCGTTACATCACTGGTGTGGTCTACTGACCCACTATCTTCCACCTTCCCTGGCACAGGAGGAAAAAGCTCTCAATGCATTTAATACCTGATCAGCCTGCAGTTCCTTGGCATTTTTTGTTTCTCAGCTGCAAACATATTTTTGCCCTTTCCCATTTCCTCACAAATCAAATGTTTTTTTTTTCCAGTTTTATTCGCGTGCGTGTTGGGTGATGTGCATCAGATTGGGCTGATTTTATTTTGGTAATGTTTCTAAGTCATTCAAATTCTGCTTCCTTATTCCACATTTCACTCTATATGAGAGAAACTGTTTCTGATGATGCTTGGAATTAACCCAAGCAGTCTGTGAAAGAATGTTGGGCACTCATGGCACAGAAGTACTTGGAAAGGTTGTGTGGTCATCATTGTAGTGGAACAGGAATCCTGTTGGGCTTTTGTCTCTGGTGAAGTATCTGGTGCCCAAACCACTGTATTCTTGTCTTTCAAAGCCAATGTGAGTATCTTTTGGAATCTTGCTCAAATGGGGGATAGTGTGATGAGGTGTTGGAATTTTACTCCACGTATTGGGAAGAACACAACATTAATAGTCCAATGTTGGGGTTCCTTTTTCTGAGCACAATAGTTATTAATGGTAGTAGAAATATTGGTACTTCCCCACCACCCCCAAAAGGTGGTAAATAGTTCGACAATTAGAGATTCTATGTGCCAAGATTGAAGGAAATGGAGTAAATGTGAACAAATGGAGCTGAGATGATAATCTAATTGGATGGCATATTTGCCATTTTCAGTTCCTTCAGGTTCTTACAAAGCTTTTGATGAACAATTTCTTTGGTTGCTCTGAGTCTGGAAGCATAGGTTTAAATTTTTTTTTTAAATGGCACTGCCAGAGCTGCTGTAATCCGAGCGCTGCCATTGGTGCGGCCCCGGGAGACCGTGGAGTGGAGACACAGCCCTCTTCCATGGGGCCCAACTGCTTGTTTGGAATGCTTACAGCCCAGTACAGGGATTAAATACCCTGGTAAAGTGGCTGGTGTTTTTTAAAATTTAAAAACCACAGAGGTCTGTTCTCACTATGGTGGCACCCATGCTTAGCAGAGGACCACAGGGATTGCAGACTGTGGGGGATCAGTGGACTGGCTCAGAGCACCAGACCAGAGAAGCAAACCCCTGCTAAGAGGGAGGTCCCAGGGAGACGACCCTACACGGGGAAAAAAAAAACCACAACAGCAGACCAGCGAGTGCTGAGCAGCAAAAGGATCCACACGGGCTATGGGCTGCTGGAGACTGGCAACTGATGGATCAAACCAGGCTGCGAGTTGCAGCAGACTAATGCGTGGGGACCATTTATTAGGAACAGGATTTGAGTGCATGCTGAAGGCAAGAATGGCTTTCAAAGGGATTTCAGGCACTGAAAGCTTCCTGATTATATCGTAGATTTAGACCTGGGAGCTTGAGTTCACCAATATGCAGCTGCGAAGTCTGCGGGAGCATTGGAGGCAAATCTACGGACATGGTGTCTCTGAAGGGACTCTCTTACTTGTCTTTCTCTTATTGTTGGAGACACTGGGCAATGCTAATAGCACCTCATTTTGTGCTTTAAGGCAGGTGAAAGTTGAGGAATTTTATATATAATGTAATTCTGCATACTAGTACATGACAATAAAATAATCTAATTGAATAAAATGCAAAGAGATCATTTATAAATTAGAGAATCTGGAGCTCTATTATACATGTGATTGAGTATAATAAAAGTATGACCGCAATCCTGCTAAATAAAGATCAAGAGTAATGACCAAGAGAGAATATTCTTTTGTGTGTTTAAAAAAAAAAATGGTCATAAGGAATAGTTAAACTTTGATTAAGTACAGTGTCAGTAGACTTATTATTGATTTGGGATGAAAGCTTAATAATCGAAGCTAGTTGTTGACCTCTGACTCAGACCACCCAGAGTGAAGGGAAGTGCTTAAATGCAAATATAAGTTTTAATTTATCATACAAATTAGGAGAACTTTAATGGAAGATATAGAAAGAGACTTGAAACAAGGAATGCAAGTTGTATTTGAATACTGCTTTTCATATTCAATAGATGTCAAAACTATTTCCCTTGTTTTCTAACATGGATGAACAGGGAGCAGAAAGAGGAGGCATGGAATCTGCCATCTATGGAATTTTGTGGTGGGGGGAGTAAACAGTTAATTAAAGAGCTGTATTAGAATGTAATGCTGGGGTAAAAACAGCATTTTTTTTTACACTGAAGTAGTAGTGTATCTTGTATACAATTAAAGCATTACAAGGTTATGTAAAGTGAACAAGGTAATGAGATGGTGCCAAGTGGCCCAAATGGAAGAGAGTACCAGCATGCATTTTAAGGGCTGGATAATCTGACTTTGCACAATAATTAATCTTCTATTCTGCAGCACACTCTTCACAGGTGAAGTGCGTGGGTGTAGATTGTATTGGATCTTTGATGTTCATGTTTTGCCTCACAATGACCCTAATGCCATTCTGGAGAGTGCAGGACCTGTGTGGCAAGAATTCTTGGTACTCAATGCTTCTCTGGAAACAGTAGGCCTGTTCAGGTATCCAAAGGCGAAAATCTGGATTCTCCTGTTCAAGAAACCACCCTGGATTTTGACAATACACCAGGTTTCAGAAATGCACAAAGGTCCCATTAATTCAACAAGTAGAAAGAGTCACAGGCTGAGAAGTTCCTAAATGGCTTTGCTGCACTTGAGCTTTCAAGTTCTCCATGCAGGTGAGCACTGGATGTGCAGCTGGCATACATGTGCCCATCATTCCTGGGCATAAAAAATGGCCTTCTGCATCTCTCAGATCTATAGAATATGCCAGTAAGTTGAGTCCATCACATGGCATAATTGTGGAGTGAGAATATGAAACTTGCTGAGTCCCATTATAAATGAAAATTTTCATTTATTCAAATTAAAAACTATAAAAAGATGCTGTAATTTCTAGACTGGAAAAGTTTTGCTTTGGCCTTTTGCTGCCAAACGTTGATACAATAAAAGCACAGTAAGGTGTGTTGACCTTGGTGTCTGTCAAAAATTACTCTGTATGGAGCTCTGCACTTTTATTCAATATTGTTTGTTTACTAAAAATGTTATAAAAAATGTGGTTCAGCAAGCCTTTTGGGTAATACAAGCAGAGATAAATTTTATGCGAATACTTGCAGGATTTAGTCCATAAAATGATGTCCATAAGATATTGAAACAGAAATTGGCCATTCAGTCCATCAAGTTCACCCTGCCTTTCAATCATGAGCTGATTCATTTTCCCCACTCAGCCTTATTGTCCAGCCTTCTCACCAGAACCTTTGATACCCTGGCTAATCAAAGACCTATCAATCTCTCCCATAAATGATTTGGCCTTCACAACTGCCTGTGGCAACAAATTCCACAGATTCACCACTCTCTGGCTATGGAAATTCCTCTGCTTCTCGGTTCTAAATGGACACCTTTCAATCCTGAAGTTGTGCCCTCTTGTCCAACACTCTTCCACAATGGGAAACAATCTTTCTAATATCTACTTTATCCTTTTATCATTTGAAATGTTTCAATGAAATTTCACCCCCCCCCCCCCCAACTCCATCTTCCAAATTCCAATGAGTACTGGCCAAGAGCTGTTAAATGTAAGACTCATTCCTGGAATCATACTTGTGAACCTCCTCTCAACTCTCTCTAACATCAGCACATCCTTTCTTACTTAGGAAGCCCAAAACTGCCCACAATACTCCATGTCAAGTCTCACCAGTGCCCTGTAGAGCCTCAACATCACATCCCTCTAAAATTCTATTCCTTTTGAAGGCCAGCATTGCATTTCCATTCTTCACCACCATCTCAACCCGCAAGATTCTTGCACAAGGACTCTGACCAACACATTTCAACATGGTCTGGGAATTTTCAAATTTATTCCCATTTAGGAAACCGTCTGTCCATTTATTTCTTCAACCATAATGCGTGACCGTACACATTCCAATATTGTATTTCATTTGCCATTTGTCTGCCCATTCTACTAATCTGTCCAAGTGATTATGCAGCCTTCTTGTTTCCTCAACACATACCTGCTTCTCCACCTGCCTTTCTAGCATCTGCAAACTTGGCAACATGAAAAAAAGAGGTCCAAACACCGACACCTGGAACACCAACCAGAATATGATCCCTGTATGACTCTGCTTCCTGCCAATCAGCCAATACCCACACTAATATGTTTCCTGTTGTACCATGGACTCTTTTCTTGTTAATGTTTATTTTGAACAATCCATTGTTGTAAATAATATTATTGTCATACAATAAGAATATAGTTGGCATAATTAGTAAGTTTGCAGATGATTCCAAAATTGCTGGTGTTCTGAACCGTGAAGAGGACCTGTATATGATTAAGTCTGGGGGGGTGGGGAGTGGTGGTTGCAGAAAATATTCACAAGCATGTTGCCAGGACTGGAAGGTGTGCAGTGTAATGAGAGATTAAACGGCCTGGGGGTATTTTACCTCAAGTGAAGGTGCCTGAAGAGTCACTTTAGAGATTTATAAGATCATGAGGGGCATAGATGAGGTAATGGTCAGGGTAGGAGAGTCTTTTTAAACTAGAGCAAATAGATTTAGGTTTAAGGATAAAGATTATAAGGGGCTTGAGGGGCATGTTTTTCCACAGAGGGTGATAATGTATGTAAAATGCGAGAGGAGGTGATAGAGGCAGGGACAATTACGGAAACATTTCATAGGGAAATGGGGAAAATTTAGGCAAATGGAAATAGTTCAGATAGACATATTGGTCAGCATGGATGATTTTGGTGAAAGGTCCTGTTTCAATGCTGTACAATCCTGACTGACTAACATTTTGGGAAAACAAAAAAGAATTGGGCACATACAATGACATCAGAAGCCATGCAAAGCATGTATTGAAATTATGTACATAATTTCTCAAGCCCCACCTGAACATTTTGTTTTTTGTTCGAGCAGACCTGCTTTTCCTGCCATCGTTGCATTCATTTGTGCTGTGCTTTACTTCTCATTCTAGATCACTTTTCCCCAACCAACACTCTCTTCCCAACTTCACTTTGCTTTTCATCCTTCCATCCATTCCCATTTTCAGAATCCAAATCAGGATTTATTGTCATGAAATTTGGTGTTTCACAGAAGTAATCATGGAGCAAACATATAGATTATAACCATCTTACGACTTTACTATATAAAACTAACAATATAGGGCACAAAAAGTAAGGCAATGTCTTTGGTTCATTGATTATTCAGGAATCTGTCCTTGTGCCACTGAATGCTCATCTTTAGGTTCCTGTACTTTTATCCCGATGGTAGCAGATTGAAGTGGGAATGGCCAGGGTGCTGGGGGATCTTTGAGGATAGAGGCTGCTATTTTAAGACACCACCTCATGTCGGTGTCCTGACGAAGTGAAGTCTGGTGCCTATGATGTCGCAGGCCGAATTAACAACACTTTGGTGTTTATTCTTGTCCTGAGATTTGGCATCTCCATACCAGGCAGCGATGAAGCTAGCCAGAATGCTCCCCACTGTACATCTGTAGAAGTTTATGAGAGTCTTTGATGTACTAAATCTCCTCCGACACCTCACAAAGTATAGCCGCTGGCGAGCCTTCTTTGTGATTGCATCAACATGGAGGCTCCAGGCCAGATCCTCAGAGATGTTGACACCCAGAAATTTGAAGTTCTTGACCCTCTCCAGTACTGAGCCCTCGATGAGGACTAGGTTGTGTTCTCCTGACTTCCTCCTGAGGTCCACAATTATCTCCTTGGTTTTCTGATGTTAAATGCCATTTTGTCTCCTGCTGTCCCACAGCCAAACCCTGCTTCTCCAGAAATGCTCTCCAAGCTAATGTAACTGTTCACCCCAAGATCATCACCTTCATGACCTTATCCCAATCATCTGCTCCCATGATTATCCATCCATTATGCACCCCAAGATTTTCTTCTCACCGTCTTGCGCTGATCTTTTCACTGCCATCTCTCCCATGATCTACAAACTGGCATCATCTGTCTTTTGGTTCTACATTCTCAATTCACCAACACATTTCAACCTGGTCTGCTGCCTTTTACTTGCTACTTCTCTCTCTCCTCCTGACCCCCCCCCCCCCCACCCCCCTATGGACAGTAACCTGGTCTGGTTTGATTATTTACAGTAGTTGGTCAGATAGGAACTTTATTTTCACACAGGGTTTGGTAGGGAGATTGGGCTGGTGATAGGCTGCCGAAGCAGTTGGAGAGGGAACCGTCTGAGATTCCACCATTTTTCAATTCTGCCACTGTCTGAGAGGAATTTTGTCAGTTCTCCCCGTAACCTCGCGAGGATTTTCCCTGGGTTTTCTGGTTTCCTCCCACCAACCCTCCCTCCCCACAAAACATTTGGGAATTTAGGGTAATTGGAGGATATAGGTATCAATGGCTGGAATCTGGTCTACCATGTTGTACATTTTAAAAAAAATAAAGTTAATTTTTTTTTTTACCATGTCGTCTATGTCTTATAAGGTAATTATCATCTCGAGTTATGTAGTAGTTTGGCTCCTGCTTGGATGAATTCAGCAAATCAAGATCACTGCACTTTAATGGGAATATTGGGTACAGCTGCATCTTTGAATAGGACAAGTTCATGCATTCTTACATTTTGGACAGGTCATAGATGAGGCAACTTAATGCTATAATGTGAGTCTGAAATCTAATTTTTAAAAAATATCTTGCAGTTACTTATGCAATTCATCATCCGCTGTTGATGGATGTATAAAATGTAATGCACTGTTAAACATTTTTTGAGGCAAGATTCCCAGTGTGAAAACTTTCTTGAAAAGAGTATTGATTGGGTTATGGGGAGCATTTATTCTGAGCATTTTTGACTGAAACCACATCTCATTGTAGTTACTGGAAACTGGGGAATGGCCTGAGTTTACAGACTTGGTTCACCATCTCGTAAATTGAATAAAGTGCTACTTTTGAAGTGGAATTGTTGTGCTGTATTAATTGTTTCTTTCAGAAGCTGTTCACATTGACCACTTGTCACATGCTTCCTCTGATGCCTGCCTGGACTGCCAGTGGATGATTTGATATTTGTATGTAACCAAATTGAATCGAAGTTAGAATCTTGGCATTGATCATTCCAAAATCATTTGTATTTTAATTGGTCAGAATGTGTTTCCAGCTCCAAATGTCATTTTGAAAGTTTTTTTTTGTTTCAGGGAAAATCCTATCCTTTCAAGGGTCCATTTCCACCTATGTGGAATCCATTTGCTTACATGGATTACAACAATCTTTGGAGAACCCTGGATGACATGGGAAAGGAGGTAAAGAGTGATTATTAATGTTCATTTAAATTTTTATGATTTAAAACTATTGAAAAAATAAACATAAAGACCACATTATATCAAGTAATTAAAATAATTAGAACAATTACAAAAGTAGACCACTTCCCTTCATGTACCTTTTTCACAGGATTGATAACACCATGAATACTTCCTGCTGTTGACTTCAGCAATGCTTAGTGGCACTCCAATAGTAAAGCAAATGTTTTATATGTTTCAGCATCTGATCTCCAACTTGTCTCAGACTTCCACATTAAAGCTGCTTCTTTGGAAGTCTGAGAGGTGCTGAGCTGCCGTCTGCTGGCAGCTGTTGTCTCCATAGTTCCTTGAGCTACAATTCAGATCCAGGCTTTAATCTAGAAGGCAATGAGAAGAAATACATATGCTCTTCCAAAATTATTAATGGAATTAGTGCTATTTAAAATATCTTGGTTGTTTTTGCATAATTTAGACAGGATCGTAGGTGCATGCTAAGCCAAAGGGGGTAAAGTCATGCGGCACACAGACTCTATTGTAATTATAGACATGGAAGTGGTATTATGTCATTTCTAACTTTGATTCTGTGAGTGGTGAGGTGTTGGTGGTGAAAGGAAAATTAGGAATTGTTCAATATATTAGGAAATCCAAAATATTTTTATTTCCAATTAAAAGGGAAGCTTATCAGGTCATGTATGGAAATTGTTCAAAGGATCCCATGAGCTCTGTTGTTTCGTTCAATTATTATGACATTGTACCTGATACAATGAGAAGGGTTCTTCTGTGAATGGTCCAGCAATTCAGCTCTAACATTCAAACAGCTGTACAAAGTAGCTGACCAAGAGCACAGACCATGGGGTGACAATGAGAAAGATCATTTAGTACATTGATTTTGTTGGCCTCATGAACTTGCTTTGTGGGTGAACATGGGATTTTGGGCACCTATTTCAAGCAAAGTGAAAGCCAAGATATCTTTAATCATTTTGGATTCAGGCATTTCTTTCCTTTCCTCTATTTTACAGCTCCCCCACCCCGGCTCCCTGCACTCCTGCTGCCTCCCCATCCTCAGATCAATGACATTTTGTCTTAGAACAGTTTCTTTGTCTCAACAAGCTTGTGCCCTTCTCTGGCTTGGACAGTCAGTTACATCATTTAATGGTTCATGCTTCATCTTTGATATAGGCCCTTCAGAGTCTGATGGTACTCTGAAAAACAATCCATGAGTTAAACTATTCCAGATGTACACATATTGGAAGATTTGCTCTTCAAGATAATAAGAATGTTGGAATAAATTTTTATAGGATATTTGACTTCTCTTCAAGATAATAAGAATGTTACAATAAATTTTTATAGGATATTTCACTTTGCAACAACAGTGATCATTCATGAGTTAATGCCATTTAATGGGACTGTATAACAGCCTTGAGAAGATAGCATCAAACCACAATCTTGAACTGATATACTAAGTACTCTTTGCAAATGGTTAAGTAGGGAGTTCCAGGATGATAAGGAACAATATTTTCTTTCAAGTCAGGGTGGTTTGGGGCAGGGTAATTTTCAGGTTCCAAAGTTTCCATATGCTGGTAGTTTTTAACTTTGTAACAGTAACCCCAAATCCACATAATCTAGCAGAGGCCTTTGTGAATTTTATAAATGATACATAATACTGCCATGGTGATGAAGTTGTTATTCATACATTTCTATTGCAACCTCTAATATTTGATTCTGAGTAACACATACTTAAGTAAAAGAACTTGAGTGGGCGAGGGAAGAATTACTTGAAAGGTACTGATGTGAAGAATTCAGAAAACTGAGATTGTTGATTTTGGAGCAGAGATGTTTATGGACTGACTAGACCTGTTCAAAGTTCTTGTTTCATCTTGTCTGTAGGTGTAGCCACTATTTTAATTAGTTAATCCAAACGATTGCTTCAGGATTGGCAGAGCTGCATTCTCACAGATCAATAGTTAAACTATTACATGTTCCACAGTCTGTTTAGGACCATAAGCTATATGAGCAGAAGTCAGCCATTTGGCCCATCAAATCATGAGCTGGTCCAATCTCCCACTCAGACCCACTCCCGTGCCTTCTCCCCATAACCTTTGATACTCTGACGATTCAGGTATCTGTCAATATCTGTTTTAAATACACCCAATGACTTTGCCTCCATAGCTATCTATGATAGCAAATTCCATAGGTTTGCCACTCTCTGACTAAAGACATTTCTCCATACCTCTGTTTTAAGTGGGTGCTCTTCATTCCTGAAGTTGTGTCCTCTTGTCCTAGACTCCAGTGGAAATTACTTTGCTACACTCTGTCCAGACCTTTCAACATTCAAAATGATTCAAAGAGATTCCCCTCATTCTTCTGCAGGCCATGAGCTGTTTCAAATCTTCCTCATCTGCAAATCCCTTCATTCCAGGAATAATTACTTGTGAATCTTCTCTGAACCCTCTCAATGCCAGCACATCTTTCCTTAAATAAGCTCAAAAATGAACCCAATACTCAAAGTAAAGCCTCAACATCACATCCCTGCTCATTTTTTCCTATTCCTCAAGAAATGCCTTCTTCACCCCTGACTCAACCTGCAGGTTGACCTTTAGGATATCCTGCACAAGGACTCCCATGTCCCTTTACAGCTCTGAATTTAAAATTTTCTCCCCATTTAAAAAAGAGTCGGCTCTTTTATTCCTCTACCGAAGTGCATGGCCATACACTTTCCAACATTGAGCAAAGAAATGGCAAATAAAATACGTTCTTTTAATCTACAGAAGTCTCTCTGCAGCCTTTCTATTTCCTCTTCACTTTTTGCCCCTCCACCTATCTTATATCATCTGCAAACTTAGCCACAAATCCAGTTATACTGCAATTCAAATAATTAACATACAGCGTTTAAAAAAAAATAAAAAAAAAAAAAAAAAAAATAAAAAAAATAGTGTGGCCTCAAAACTGAATCTTGAGAGGCAGCACTGGTAACTGGTAGCCAACCAGAATGGATTCCTTTATTCCCACTCTCTGTTTTCGGCCGATCAGGCAATGCTCTACCCATGCTCATCTTTCCTGTAATTCCATGGGCTTCATCTTGTTCAGTAGCTTCATGTGTGGCACATTATCAAGGGCCTTTTGAAAATCCATGTCCTTTGGCTAGCCTGCTTGTGGTTTCCTCAAAAAATTGCTGTTGGTTTGTCAGGCAGGATTTTCCCTAAAGGAAAACGTGCTGACTTTAGCCTATCTTGCCATGTATTTCCAAGTACTTCGTAACCCCATCCTTGACAATCGACTCCAACAAATTATCAACCACCGATGTTTTGGCTAACAGATCTATAATTTCCTTTTTGCTGCCTCCCTCAACTTTACTTCAGCTCCCTTATCAAGTCTAGTTTATTGCACAATGCCCAATCCAGAATTGCCGTTTCCCTGGTCAGCTCAGCCACAAGCTTTTTAAAAATTTTTTTGTAATTACTAAATCTAATCTATCCCCTCCTGCCAATCAAGGTTACCTTATAGAAAAAAAATTTAGATATAAATCAAATAACGACCTTCAGAAACTAGACAGAGAATCACTGGAGCATCCAAATCATGATTGCATTTTATGAATGGGTCCCACTTCCTTCAAATAGAAACTTTCTGCCTCTAATGTTGTATCTAATTTTCTCCAAGCTTAACTATTACATTGCATCATGTGTGAGTAGGTGAAAATTCATCTTTCTATTTCATTGAAATTGCTCATCTGACTATCAACATGCTTAAAAGCTAAAACTTTCTCTTGAGAGGCAGACACAGGCAAACAATTAAAGGGCATGGTTCTATTTTTATCTTAAAAATCATTGAGAAAGATTTAAAAATGTTTTCCCAAAATCTTCCTAAATTGGGACACTCCAAAAACATAATGGATCAATGATGCTTCAAAAAAGAAACACAATAGAGAAATCCCACCGTGGACTTCCACCACCTAAAATGACAGAAGGAGAAGAGAATGAAAAGAACGGTCTCAGTAAAATTTCTTGTTTATTTTTATTAAGTGACGACATTGTTTAACGGGTTTAATGTATCTTATAGATTGAACTTTGAATAAGTGGGAAGGGGGGAGGGAAGGGAGGGGGGAAAACAACACTGTATATACTTAAGAAGAAAAATGTCTGTATGTATCTTGGTCAATATGGTTTACAGTGTGAAAAATTTAAAAAAATTAAAAAAAAAATGTTCACTTCTCACATAATGGTTCAACATGTGCATAAAAAAAGAGATAATTTAAGTTTGGACATATGTATTCTATGTACCACCTTGCACTGTAATTAACAATGCCATACACAAAATGAAGAGTCATTAATCAATCTAAGTAAGAGCAGAGCACCAATCTTCGTCTGAAAATGTTATCACACTCCCAATCATTTTTAAGTTCAGCCATTGAGGCTGATCTTAAATCCAATAAATTGTTATAAATACATGATATTAATCCACCATGAACAAACTGTAAATTTACAAAAAGGTATCAAGAATATTTGGGTCTGCAAATCAAGGAAAATCATGCAATTTTAACTGAACAAAATGCGTAATTTGTAAATATCTAAAGAAATATCTATTAGAAAGATTAAATTTAACTGACAATTGTTCAAAGGAAGCAAAGATATCTCAAATAAAAAGATGTTAATAACTTTTGATACCTAGTCTGTACCATTCCTTAAAGCCTGCATCTAATACAGAAAGCTGAACAAGTGTACAGTTTTGGTCACCAAATTATAGGAAAGATATAAACAAAATAGAGAGAGTGCAGAGAAGGTTCACGAGAATGTTGACAGGATTTCAAGGTTTGAGTTTCAGGGAAAGATTGTGCAGACTGGGGCTTTTTTCTCTGGAGCGTAGAAGATTGAGAGGGGACTTGATAGAGGTGTTTAAGATTTTAAAAGGGACAGACAGAGTAAATGTGGATAGGCTTTTTCAATTAAGAGTGGGGGAGATTCAAACTAGAGGGCATGGTTTAAGGTTGAAGGGGGAGAATTATAAGGGGAACATGAGGGGAAATTACTTTACGCAGAGGGTGGTGGGGATGTGGAATGAGCTTCTGGCAGACGTGGTCGAGGCGGGATCATTGGTTACATTTAAGGAAAGATTGGATCGTTACATGGAGAGGAGAGGACTGGAGGGGTATGGACCGGGTGCTGGTCAGTGGGACTAGGAGGGTGGGGATTTGTTACGCATGGACTAGTAGGGCCGAACTGGCCTGTTCCGTGCTGTAAGTGGTTATATGGTTATAAGATGGTTACTAAATGGACTACCAAGAGAAAAAATGTTTTCTAACTAAATAATTTTCTAAATTGAGCCCATATTCTCCACCTGTTTCCCATTATTGAATTATCTGTCAATTTAGAAAAGGAAAAGAGTAAAATGGAACCTAAAATTGCCAACATAGATGATTTTTGGAAAACTTCAGTTTCATTTCTACCCAAGAAGGGCCGATTCACTAATTTATCAGAACATAATAATAGAAGTAAATTACATATGTTAATTGCCCAAAAATAAAATTGAAAATTTGGAAGAGATACACCCACCCCACCCTGTTCCCTTTAGTTTTTTTGAAGATGGGCTTTATTTATAGCCATAAGCTGAGAAGCCATCCTGAAGGCATTCAATAAATTCCTTCTCTTGGGATCCAGCACCAATCAACCTGAATATTGAAATCCCCTTGACTATTATAACATTTCACTTTTTGCATACCTTCTGTATCTCCCTCTGTAATTTGCATGCCATATCATGGCGACTGTTTGGAGGTCTGAATACAACTTCCATGAGTCTTTTTACACTTATAGTTTCTTAACCCACAGGGATTCTATATCTTCTGATCCAGTGTCTCCTCTCTGTAAAGATTTAATTCCATTTTTACAAAAAAGAACCACCCCATCCCCTCTGTCTTCATTCCTGGCTTTCCTATACACTGTGTATCCATGGATATTTAATTCTCAACTGTGATCTTCTTTCAGCCATGACTCAATGATGACTACATTGTCATGCCTGCCAATCTCCAGTTGCACTGCTAGATCATTACTCTTATTTCTTGTACTGTGGGCATTTATATGCAAGATCTTCAGTGCTGTATTCAGCACCCTTTTCAATCTTGTTTCCAAAGTAACCTAAGTTAAATCCTAAATCTTGTGCTTGTTTTACCTTTATTTATTCCTGTGAATGAATCGCAACTCAATGGTCTGTTAAAGTGCAGAGGCCTTCAAACACTCCTTTTTAAATTCTTCTCCTGACCTGTGCATAACTCTCTCCTCACGATTTGATTGGTCAATGCTGTATTCACCACTCTTTCAATTTTGTTTCCAAGGTTAAATCCTTCTCTGAACCTAGAATTTAATGCTTCATTCTCAGAAGAGAAGTGCTTCACATTACTGCAGTGAGTAATAACATTGTTCAAAAGTGCAAGGAATCTTGTCTTTCCAGATACCAGTTGAAGCACCGTGGAAAGCACCCCATGCTGAACAATGGGACAAACTAACAATGCAACAGTTGATTGATAAACTTTGTTGGACCAAGTAAGTCACCCTCATATTATTCATTATTGTTTGGTCAGGATCATACCTCT